>NC_083469.1:7101379-7268190 GCF_030014155.1 Tachysurus vachellii
ATCAAATAAATTGCCTTATGACTACAATTTGTATGAAAATTATTTAGCTCTTGGAATTTTTGAAAACCAAGTTTTGTGTAATGATGATCTGTTTTATGAAATGTATAACATGAAAGGTACATTCACCAGGGAAAGGGCTACAGGAAGTGAAGTCATGTATTCTGGACAAGGAATTTGTGTGAAGGGAACAATGTCCACTGCAGGCAAGGCAATAATGAAAGTTGAAATTTGAGAAACACCAAAACTAGACAGACATGAGCAAAACACTGCAGATTCAACATCAGTGGGTCAGTGACGGATGAATATGTCTATAAACTAATACACTCCTATACTAAACTCCGTAACAGTAATTTCTCTGTTGCATTGTTGAATATTTCTTGCCAGTCCATCTATTTCTATCTTACTGTACATTAACACTCATTAATCTCTCAATGAAATGCATTTGTCTGTTGTCAAAATGTGCTGATAAAATGCTAAACAAAGCAGATTCAAGATCAGGGGATCAGTCAAGGATGACAGGATTGAAAAGTGTTGACTATGAATAACAACTGATAATATGCCTATGAACTAATACACTACGACTACTACTACTACTACTGTCATTTCTCAATATATGCCATGCATAATAAACTATGATCAGAATACTTAACAGTTGTTTAAGTATTTATTATTACTGTAACTGCAAACACTGTACACATGATCAACATACAGTAGACATGAAAAATATTACTTGTGTGTTGATATGTATGTGAGAATGCAAACAAAACATGCTGCAGTGAATACTTGATTCATTCAAGAGATTCCTGGTTCAAATTCTTAATTTTTAAAAGTTTTCACTATTTTAACTCAATGGTTCCGGCCCTGGTCCTAGTCTATGCCTTATCCTGCACATTTGATTTCTCTGCTCTCCATCCATCCATCTTCTACCGCTTGTGTTCCTAATTCTGCTGATGCACTGATTAACATTCCTTCTAAAATCAATTTGAATTGTGTTAGAGCCATAAACAGGAGTTAATCCAGATCCAGGATTTTTAGACTCATACACAACAATACATTAATTCAATATTATCTGATACAGTACCAAATAAATAGAAAATTCACTTTTATTCTTACCAAGCAAGGTACTGGAGTTAATAATGTGCCACATTGCTAACTTTTTTTTTTAATATTTGCTCAAAAAAGGTTACTGTAATTGTATAATCTGTAACCATGGAGAATCTGGACAGTTTGGTATATTATCTACATTTAAAACTATTCTTTAAAAAAGTGAAATACTTGATAAGTAGCTGATGAGTTAATTAATTATTATTTGTTATTATTTGAAAAGTTAATGTGCAAAAGTCACTCTGTGCCTGAAAACAATCATTTACTGGACCATTTCATGCCATAATTTGCTTGGCACTGAGTATTTAACAAATCATGACAACTAAAGTGAAAGATTGTTAAAGTAGAAAATATTGATACTAAGAATTGTTTGATTATTATGATTCTTTTTAAACATAACACTTAATCCCATTAATGATGCCTTAAGACACAAACTCTGTCACACTGACATTTTTCTTTACACCTTTAAACCAGAGGATAGCTGGCATTTGTGGCAATACCACACTGGTTATTCTTGTTCCTTGACATCTTGATGTAACCTTTGTCACCCCAGTCGAGACCCCAGCTGTAAAGTAAATGTAAATTAAGGGAGGAATTGAGTGGTTATTATGACCCACTGGACTATATCTTCAGTCATATAATTTAAAGCTGACACAGTTATTTTAAATTGAATTTTAAATTTTATAAAAGCAATAATTCTAAATATTATATATAAAATTATTCATTCACCTTTTAGATCACCTGAAAGTCAAAATATAGAACATACTTTTGATGATAATAATAATAATAATAATAATAATAATAATAATAATAATAATAATAATAATAATAATAATAAAATTATTATTATTATTATTATTATTATTATTATTATTATTATTATTATTATTATTATTATCATCATTTTTGTATGGTGCATTACATGAAATATATTAAAAAGTTCTAGATTTTTAAATCTTAACCTGTTCTTGACCAGCCAGTAATCTTTTTTTTGTTTCCTGCCATAACCAACAGCCAGGACACCATGATCCAGCTCAGTGCTGCTACAGTCTGGCTCATCGTAGATACCTTTAAGCAATTATGTGGTGGTCAGTTATTCCAGCATTATGGAATCAATTACTATATTTGTTAATCTGTTAATTAACAGACCATAGATTATGTCGAATAAAAGCAGACCACTAAATGACAGCATTAAGACTCAGTTTTAAATGTGAGACTCACCAGATTTATAGAGCTGGAAGGATATGTGGGCTGCATCTATGGCAACAGAAATTGGTCCAATGAAGGCCACAGCTTCCTGTAGAGCTTTCTCATCTCCACTGCTTATATTCACATAGCCATTGCAGGTGGCTCCCACAGTGTCTGAATTAAATCTGCAATTATCATCCTGCAGAAGGCAAGACGAAAGGGTCATTAAGGATAATAGTGGTAGCTAAAGTCTTAAGGCTCTGGTTTGTTGATCAAAAGGATGGAGTTCTAGCAGCAACTGCTCGGCCTGTGAGCAAGTGCCCCCCTGCCACAAGGGTGCTATCATGGCTGACCTTCACAGTGCTGCAATGTACATGTGAGAAATTGAATGCCTTCTCATTCATGACAAAGATCCTCTTACTGCAGATTACTGTCAATTATAAAATAGTATGCTAGCTGGGTTAATAAATAGCTATCCTCTAAAACATTTTTTATCCTGATGTAAGCATTCACTAAATGTTTGATATGCCCTTCAAGTCATGTCCAGCTGTTTGTCGTATTAATGTATTTTTATGTTCGGCTCACTTTGCCCTCATAAGGATAGGACTCCTCTGTGTAAATTCCATTGTTGTCTTTAATATATTCAAAAGCTGTGTTCATCAATCCTCCCATACAACCAAAGTTCCCATATTTCCACGAGCAGTCCACCAACTGCTGCTCGCTCAGTGACACCAGCTTCCCCGTCTTCTTTCGAGTCTGACCTTCCAGCGACCCTGTCTAAGAGAGGATAGATGAAAAACAAAGATTTCTATCCACAACACATCTGCAAATGGGTCCACTTCTTATATGTAGTAGCAACTGAGGCACAAAGGTCATGTTGCATGTGTTAAGACTGCCCTTACTGCACTGAAGGCCCAGCAGGATCCACATTCCTGCTGGTCTTTAACCTCAGTCACGTATCCCTCTTTAATCCAGTCCACAGTTTTTGGCAGAACAGCTCCCCCTCGGAGGAATGTAGCTGCACTGTCTCCTGTGGTAATGCTAAAGGATCTCAGACAGCCTTTGAATACAGAATTTCTGTACTCCTGGTTATCCTGTTAGAGATGGAGATGCAGTGAAGTCAGCTATATGTTGTAGTCTTGTTCATCAGTGAAATGGATGCTTTTCTGGTTCATGCATTTGAAATGTTTTTATTCATTTTTATTCTCTCTTTCCTCCTCCTCTCTCTCTCTCTCTCTCTCTCTCTCTCTCTCTCTCTCTCTCATCCTTTAATTTCTTCTGTAAAACAAATTATTTTTTTATTTAGGAAGGAGGGTAATACTTTCTGGAGGAGCCGAATAAGCTTTTATTACCTACAAAACATATAGGTAATAAAGTTCAATTCATTACAAAAACATAAATTTTCATGTAACCCAGGATAATGAAGTCAGGGGAGATCAGTATAATGGCAAAAAGTATTAGAGTTTTTTATTGTCCTAAATGAAAAATCACTGACACATTTTGTCAGTGGCTGAGTTAATGCAACAGAGTTTATTGCTCTATTTTGCCTCCTAGTAGAATTAGAGACTAATTTTAAATTCCTAAATTGTCGAGATGAATAATTTCTTTTCAAAAATATATTACTTACCATGTCTGCAAAATAGGTCATGCCAAGTCTGAAGCTCTTAATGCCCTACATGCAGTACAGCCTGCATGTTGTGTTTCAGGACCAGCTTATGATTTTCCATCCAAATCATCTTACGCTGAATCTCCTCCTCTGCAGACTTATAGATCTTACCTAGAAGGAAAATAATCAACTGATCCTGACAAAAACATATTGTACTTTGTTACTTTTTTCTTTATCAATTTAAATAAGCATGTGGATGTGAGACAATCCAACATGTAGATTTTCAGGTTTAACAGTTTGATTAGATGTAAAATCATTTCTCACCAAACTTCAATTTCCAGGCATTGAACTCCAGGTCTTCCAGAGAGACGCTGACTACACTGGCCAGAGCCACAAGAGTGGTGAAGAGGAGCAAAATTCTCATTCTGCAAATAATATTTTATTATGTAAGGATTTGCTTTCTTTAGTCCACTGTCCTTTGTTACTGCTATTGTCATTTCCCCACACTTGGACTCACATATATGTCTCTTTAAAATAAAAGGTGTGCTCAACCAGTCTACATAATATATGTATATCCAGGTGCATGTGGTATGTGGTACGTACCTCATTTTGTGTGTTTCTTGAAACTTGAATTGTTCTGCAAATGGACAACTGTCATAGGTTTCCTGTTATATATAACTGTGGCTTTGATCAGCTGATGCTCACACACATGACCGCAAGAAATGAAAGATTGTTTTTTTTGTAGAGGAATTGCATAATTGTATCCAGAAATGATTCTACACTATGGTGGACATGACCCTTGCTTGTTTTCTCATTATGTATCATTGAATCAAGTGATTAGCATTGAAAAATATAAGATAGCAGCCACCATATTAAAAAATCAGACTTGCAAACTACTCCATAAAAACTTGCAAACTGACTATATAAAAAGGGATACTAAGCTCTTATTTTCTTCCAGTTTCATTTTCACTTAGAATTGTTACGTTTTAAAGTGTTTAGTTTCTGAAACCTCTGAATGACTTTTAATAACTAACCTCAAAAACTAATCGAAACATAACATGAAAAACAGTTAAAGAATAGAAATCTCTATCACACTTTAAATTAGCATATACTAGCTTTTACTAGCATATACTACACATAGTTACAGGCATATACAGTACTACACATAGCATATACACTATGTCTGCACATAGTTGAGTGATATGTATAATATCCATCAAATTTATTTTACAGTATTAGGTTTGTTAGATTGATTCTTTAGGTTGGTTTTAGGTTCCAAAATAATTTCAATTCCCTTGATTGACCACTCAACAATTAAGCAGAGTTTCACTCAATAATCTTCCAGTCTCTTCTGTTTCAGAAGACTTTTTTTGTCTCTCCATTTTCTTGTATAGTGTATATGGGGCAGGTTCAAGCCCCAGCACTGCCAAACTGTTGAGCCCTTGAGCAAGGCCCTTAACCCTCTCTGCTCCAGTGGTGCTGTATCATATCTGACTCTGTGCTCTGACCCCAACCTCCAAAGTTGGGATATGTTAAGGAAGAATTTCACTATGCTGTAATGTATATGTGACAAAATAAAAGCTTCTATTCTAAGCCTCTGTATCATGGGCAAGTGGTATGTTGAACTGCTGATTGTGGTTTGTTAGTTGAAATCCCAGAACCACCAAGATGCCCCTGCTGGGCCCTTGACCCACAAATTCTCAGTTGTATGAAAAATGAGAGAAAAATCCATTAAAATAAATTCAATTTTATTAGTTATAGTGCTTTTAACAATGCAAATTGTCTCAAAGTAGGTTTATAGAAATATAACATAGAATAAAAATGACAAAGTTTAAAATTAAATTGATATATTTATTCCTAATGAGCAAGCCTGAGGGAGATAAAATATGAGTCACTCTGCATAAGGGAAGCTGCCAAATGCTGTAAATGTAAATATCATTATTCAGCTGCTGAGTCACACTACAATTTAATTTGTCACTCTATACAATGTGCAAATCTCTAATCTCTAATGATTTTATACTGTGTGCAATATATACTAATCACTAGGTATTGGAAGCCTAAATTATTCCCCATTGTACACTGTTGATGTCACTCTATACTTTCATTTGCAATAATTAAAATCACACTAATAAAATGAACAATGATGAAATAGGAAACCAGTAACTAGATTCTGGAAACTGGAAATTCAGTAAATAAGTCTCTGACTAACATCCTTTACTCAGTTGCTCTTTATACATGAGTTCATTTCCAAAGAAAGGGGAAAGACAAAAGGATCACTCACACCAGGAAAAGCTGAAATGAAAATCCCAATTTAATACACATCAGCAGTATAATTTTGCATGAATATATTAGCAATTCATTTTTAATTTAACAAAGGTTAAATTGAGACTGTGTATTGCATAAATATATCACATTGAAAATCAATTCATGTAGTTTTTTTCCACACACCTGAAGAAAAGCATGAATATCATTGCAGTTTTTTTGTTAACTGCTTGCTCCATGAATGTGTAATCCCTTTAGTTCCTCAACAGCACAGGGAACTCAACACCAAGACTACTGTATGTTAGTTTGGAGTGAGTTTTGTGAATGCACAGTAGTACAGTTTTATAATTGCCATATTTTAGTAACAGGCAACTTCTTGTCCTGAAAGCGGTGAATGAGGACTTTCAGGAACATTGATCCACCATATCACGCCCAAGTAAAATCAATGACATCCACCTGGACCTGAACTTTAAAGGCATGTTTAGAGCTCATATTTCTGGCCAATCATTCTAGTCTCCACAGCTGCAGACTTTTGACATGATTTGCCCCTGAAGATTTGTGCACAGTGACTCACAAAGGCCTTATGATCTCTCGACAAGCTGTCGTAACTGATGCAACAAAATTTCAGAACGATTTCCATTGAAATAGGTCCACAAAAAGTCATAAGACTTCTTGCACAGAAGCAGACTTAATGCCTTGGCTGGAAATTCAGTAAAAATTTTGACAAGCTCAAAGGACTCTCTTTTTCTCTAAGCTTCCACTGATTCAAGAGCTGACTAGAAATACAGGTGCTGGTCATATAATTAGAATATCATTAAAAAGTTGATTTATTTCACTAATGCCATTCAAAAAGTGAAACTTGTATATTATATTCATTTATTACACCCAGACTGATGAGCATGTATGATTATGTACAGCACTCAATACTTAGTTGGGGCTCCTTTTGCCTGAATTACTGCAGCAATGGTGTGTGGCATGGAGTCGATCAGTCTGTGGCACTGCTCTGGTGTTATGAGAGCCCAGGTTGCTCTGATAGTGGCCTTCAGCTCTTCTGCATTGTTGGGTCTGGCATATCACATCTTCATCTTCACAATACCCCATAGATTTTCTATGGAATTAAGGTCAGGCGAGTTTGCTGGCCAATTAAGAACAGGGATACCATGGTCCTTAAACCAGGTACTGGCGGCTTTGGCACTGTGTGCAGGTGCCAAGTCTTGTTGGAAAATGAAATCTGCATCTCCATAAAGTTGGTCAGCAGCAGGAAGCATGAAGTGCGCTAAAACTTCCTGGTATACAGCTGCATTGACCTTGGACCTCAGAAAACACAGTGCACCAAATCTAAGGGGTATTGTGAAGAGTTTGATGCAATATGCCTCATACTTTTCATGTTCATACTTTTCAGTTGGCCCAGATTTCTAAAAATCCTTTCTTTGTGTTGGTCTTAAGTAATATTCTAATTTTCTGAGATACTGAATTTGGGATTTTCCTTAGTTGTCAGTTATAATCATCAAAATTAAAAGAAATAAACATTTGAAATATATCAGTCTGTGTGTAATGAATGAATATAATATACAAGCTTCACTTTTTGAATGGAATTAGTGAAATAAATCAACTTTTTGATGATATTCGAATTATATGACCAGCACCTGTAAGTAATAACTTTTAAACAGACATAAAGTCATGGATCAGGACCAACCATGGAGATGCCATTGGGACATAACAATAATGCTTAAACTACATTTAATGAATTACATTTGATTTCTTGACTGAGGTAAAACCAAAGGTTTTACAGGTAAAAGAAATTTTCTGGCATCATGTGACATTACCATTTAATAAATCCATTTAATAAATTCATGCTATTTATTAAAATTAAATAGTCACATAGTCGTAGATGTTCAAGAAATCTAGAGATTATTTAGACATGAATCAGAAAGGAAAAGGAAATTATAAATGCAAGCTCAGGAGAGAAAGAAGGTTCCCATAGACGTTTTCATGTACAGTAGTCATAGTGTTGCTACAGATTAGTGTTAATTTCGTCACCTATTTTTAATTTAGTCTTAGTTTTAGTCTTGTGCCAAATGTCCTTGTTAGTTTTAGTCATATTTAGTCATTCACATATCTTTTTTGTTAGTCTTAGTTTTAGTCGACTAAAAGTCTCGTCATTTTAGTCTAGTTTTAGTCAAAAGAAAACTCAATGTATCTTAGTCAAGTTTTAGTCGACTAAAAGTCTTTTAATTTTAGTCTAGTTTTAGTCAAAAAATTGTAGCTTGACCACATCTAGAATCTATTGTAAGAATAAATACAACAAGGCCTCATTAAATGCAATAATATCAGGAACACGAGTGTTATAGTGGAAATAAATAACTTAATGAAAAGCCTAAGATCAAAACTGTAGGGGTGTATATATATATATATATATATATATATATATATATATATATATATATATATATATATATATATATATATATATATATATAAATTACCGACTTAATGCAAGTTATACATGGTATTGCACACACCATTGTTGATGATATTTGGAGCAATATTACATGTAATTGTTAAACTTGATTCCCTTACATATACATTTGCTTTTAAGCCTAATTATTCATTTTGATTATGATGTGATTGTGACAGAGGCGTGGGAAGAGGTTTCAGGTTGGGGGTGCTGAGTTTTTTCTGTCACCACTTTCGAATAAGAAACAATATCAAGGCTATAAAACTTGTCAAAACTCCACGAATCACAAAAGTATCAGTGAGAAGTTGAGAACACTCGTTTAATCAGTGCATACACTCGAACACACAGGATTCTAACGGTAGAGACGGAGCGCACTATTTTCTTTAGCGGAAACAATACAATTGTTTTTAAATCAATAAACTCCTTTTTAAATCATCATTTTGAGTCAAATTATCGATTTATTTGGTAGGTAGCAATATAATAAGCGATATCCGCTTCGCGGACCTGTAACTTGAGCAACAGCGCGAAGGCACGAACTCGTTGTGAATATTTTAAAGGCGTAACAGCTGATGAAAAAGCAGAGACAATTGTAGACGAAAATGAAGAGAGATTTTACCTTAGTTTTTATTTTATACAAAACATTTTCGTCTCGACTTTTTTCGTCAACAATAATGCATGTTAATTTAGTCTTAGTCAGCGTTTTTGGACAGTGGTGCAGTCTTGTCATCGTCTCGTCTTAGTCATGAAAAAAAGGTTGTTGACGAACATATTTCGTCTCGTCTCGTCTGACGAAATTAACAGATTGATAAAATTTACAGATTGATTGCCCATGGAGTTGTATTTCACCCACCTGCAGAAAAGCATAAATTCGTCATGTTTTTGCAGTTATTGTTAAGATAGTAAATATGAATACTGAAGCTAGATTATATAATTTGTTTCAAACATTTTCTTAGAATTCATTGTTGGTTTTCAGTTTTAATTCATTAAATAAATCGCTTTATTTTCAATTCGAATTTATTTGTACAGTGCTTTTAACAATGGACATTGTCTCAAAGCAGCTTTAAAGAACATAAGAAACATAATACAATAAATGTAATATTATATGAAGACTAATATAATACAAAAATTAATAACAACTTATATATAAATGTGTTTGTATTGATTCTCAATGAGCAAGCCTGAGGTGACTGAGGCAACTGTGGCAAGGAAAAACTCCCTTAGATGGATGAAGAAGAAACCTCCAGAGGAACCAGACTCAAAAGGGAACAGCAGGGTACAGACCAACAATTGTGTATTGATGAGGAAATGATAGTCACCACATCACAGATATTTATTATGTATACCTTTAAACCAGAGGGTACATGGCATCTGTAGCAATGCCACACTGGTTAAACTTGTTCCTTGTCATCCTGATATAACCATTTTCACCCTAGCCAAGACCCCAGCTGTAAAAAAAAAAAAAAGGTCAGTAAGGAAGTAATGTGGGTGATTACTTTTATCTTATAACCTTATAATCTTATATAATATTTTCATCACTTAAAGCTAATAAAGTTACCTGTTCTTGACCAGTCATGTTTTTGCCACATCGAATCATCTGTACCATAACCAACAACCAAGACAGCATGATTCAGCTTAATGCTGCTGCACATTGGCTCATCATAGATGCCTTTAATTAAACAAGCAATGATCAATTACCAACATTATGCAATAAATTATTACATTTTTAGTAAGTAGTAAAGTACGGACTAGTAATGTGGGATTGATTTGTGATCTTCATGCAAGACTCACCGGAATGATAAAACTGGAAGGTAGTCAAACTTGCGTCTATGGCAAAAGAAACGGGTCCAACAAAGGCCACAGCATCCTGTAAAGCAGACTCATCTCCACTCTTCACATATACTTAGCCAGTGCAAGTAGCTCCCACAGTGGCTGGATTAAGCCTGCAGTATCCCTTCTACAAAAAAAAAGGTAACCTTCATACTTTCTGTTACTTTACATTGGAAATTCTAATCATAGTTTTTCTACAAAAATGTATTATGTCTGTCAAAACTAGTTTTGCCTATCTATCAAAATAATGTGTATTTTACTTTACTCACTATGGCCTCATAAGGGTAGGACTCCTCTGTGTCAATTCCATTGTTGGAAATAATGTAGTCAAATGCTTTATTTATCCAGCCACCATTGCAACCGTAGTTCATAAATGAGCAGTCCACCAATTGTTGCTCACTCAGAGAAATTAGCTTCCCTGTCTTCCTAAATGTCTGGCCTTCCAGTGACCCTGTCTAAGAAAGTACAGAAGACCTATATTAGTGATAGTCTTGCCAGAAAGGCACCATCCATGCAGCCACCCAGTTCCATAGGGCCTGACACCTACAGCCCCTTTGTCTGTGAGAGGACTGATGAAAGGAGAACAGAGAACAAATTACAGTCTTGTAAAAGCAGATTAACTTAAAATCAAAAAGAGATGAAGGTAGGATTGAATAGCATTATGGAATAATTTACTCTTAATAGTAGTGGAAGGGCAAGTGTTTTGAACCTGAGATGTAATTAATTAAATATTTTTGCAGTACAATCATGTTTTCCTGTTGCTCCTTACTGCACTGAAGGCCCAGCAAGAGCCACACTGCATCTGAGGTCTTTAACCTCAGTCACATAGCCCTTTTTCCTCCAGGCCACAATATCTTGCTGAACAGCTCCTCCTGTCGGTTGGTGATATGTAGCTGCACTGTGTTTCTTGGTCCTGTTGAAGGATCTCAGGCAGCCCTTAAACACAGTCTCCCTGTACTCCTGGTTACTCCTGTTTGAGATGTATTATTAAAGAAGTTTAATACTAGTTTTCTGATCTGTTTCCGAAGAGCAGAAGTGAAAAGGTTGTCTTTCTGGTGCATTTTTTCATAAATGTAAGAATAAAAATAAACATTTTTATATATAGCCAAGATTATTAAATTGAAATGGAATCAGATTAAAATAATGTATAAATTTGCAAATGAAAGTCACACCCAATCATGTAAAAACCTACTGCTTCATTATTTTGGAAAACTAAATGGAGTCAATGTATTTTCTTGCTGGAAAATATTTAAATATCATTAAATTAGCTCTTTATTAGCTTAGTTTATTGCCCATAGTGGAGCACCAAAGACTAGCTCATTGCCTTCAAAATCTTTTGAGTCAGTTGTAGCCACAAGATAAATATAATTTCAAGTTTCTCACATATATTTGATGTCACATAAAAACCTACTGTACGTTGTTTATAAACACATATATATAGGTCACCATGTCTTGGTGCCTTCTCACCATGTCTGCAAAGTAGTTCATGCCAAGTCTGTAGCTCTTAATGCCTTGGTCAGCCAGCATGTTGTATACCAAAACCATCTTGCGATTTTCCAGCCAAGTCATCTTATGCTGAGACTCCTCCTGTACAGTATTATAGATCTTACCTAATTTAATAAAAAAAAAAAAAAAAAGATTGGACAAAAAGACATAAAATAACATAACCCAAAAAAGCAAATTACTGCATGACTTGTTTCCTTCTTATAGAATGGATTTTTTGGGGGGTTTGCAATCCATATTTAAAAGTAACATAAGATCTCTCTTACCAAACTTTAATTTCCAGGCATGAAACTCCAGGTCTTCAAGAGAGACACTAGCTGCACTGGCCAGTGCCATAAGAGTGATGACAATAAGCAAATCCTTCATTCTGTAACTAATAAAAGATCCAAATTTCTGTTTTTGTGTAAAGAACTGATTTCTTAATTCCACTGTATCCACAGGGTCGGGGTTCGATTCCCGCCTCTACCTTGTGTGTGTGGAGTTTGCATGTTCTCCCGTGCCTCGGGGGTTTCCTCCGGGTACCCCGGTTTCCTCCCCGGTCCAAAGACATGCATGGTAGGTTGATTGGCATCTCTGGAAAATTGTCCGTAGTGAGTGAATGAGTGTGTGTGTGTGTGTGTGCCCTGCGATGGGTTGGCACTCCGTCCAGGGTGTATCCTGCCTTGATGCCCGATGACGCCTGAGATAGGCACAGGCTCCCCATGACCCGAGGTAGTTCGGATAAGCGGTAGAAGATGAGTGAGTGAGTGAGTTGTGTCAATGGCAAGCAAAATTGTTGGCAGGACACAGAATCCCTTGACACAACTGTATGCAGAAAGAACAAAGAAGAAGGCAAGAAGCATTCTGTCACGGGCACGCCGTGGCACAGCACACACACCGCCCGAGCATCAGAGACGCGTCCCCGGAGTATTGGCGCGCTTCCGGACTACACTCCCCATCAGCCATCTCCTACACTGATTACACCATCACCTGTTCCTCATCTCCGCTCTCTATTTAAACTGAACTTGAACTTCATACCAGTGCGAGGTCGCGACTTGTGTAGTACAGTCATTCTGAGCGGTTTCCTGTGTTCTGATTTTCCCGTTTCAACTCTGTTTATTGATTCTGACCTTTCTGATTGTTTGCTGCCTGCCCCGACCCTTTGCCTGTTTCTCGTTTCCGATTTTCGCCTATTCTCTGACATCCGTGTTTTGCCCGTCCTGATTATTGCCTGTCTGACTTAGCCTGTGTATTCTGTCAATAAATCGCTGCAAATGGATCCTCAGCCATATGCCTCCTCCTTACAGGCGTCTCTATGCTGATGCTCGGGCGGTGTGTGTGGTTCGTTGCCTGTGACACATTCTAGCAGATGCTTCTCACTAGAGATGAGCCGGATACTCGGCTGAAACGAGTATCCGGTACGGATAAAGCACTTCTGCCGAGTACGAGTATTATACGAGTCAATATGCTCGGATTGAATGAAAATCATCATTGGGTATTTGATTGTGTCAGCGTTCTGTGATAGGCTAGTCACAGCGCCCCTCCCCTAAACACATACAGATGTATTGTGTTGCTGTGTCTCGCTCTGCTCACTCACAGTCACACACAGAACAGCTCTCTGTCTCTCCCTCAGTCACTCGGGTTCGCGGGTCTTTTCCGTTAACGTTTAGGGTTTCTTCAGCTTTTTACTTTGGGTTGTAACGTTAATAATACGTACTTACTAACCAGTAGAGTTCTGGTAAACGTGGGTTCGTTCAGACGTGGTGCTTGCTTGGTAGAATGTGACTCGCATTGCGTCTCTGCCTGTCGGAGATTCTTTTTCTTTTTTAAACCTTCAGCTGTCTCTAACCAGTAACCAGACACTGAGTGTCTGACACGTTTTTGCGGTATTTCATAAAAACATAAAGGTAGTGAGCTAGTGTTATAAATATTACAAATTAATTATTAAGCTACACACACTCACACACTTTCACACACTGATCATAAAAAAATTAAAAGTTAAAAAAGAAAGTTATGTTGTTCATTACATTTTACTTCATAATTGCACTGCATTGTTTTGTTTTCATTGTTGCAAAACTTGTTCTGTAATATAGTTTGTTTGCTATCGTGATCAAAACCATTGATCTGAAGCTCAATCCTGATGCTGTCCTGTAAATAGTTTTCTAATCAGCAATAAATATAACAATTTCTGATCAACCCATATCAATTGCATGCTTAAAATAACATACCGGTTAAAGCCCCGCCCATTTCAAGACAAGCCCCGCCTACTCCGAGTACAGATACAGATACAGATAATTCATATGGTTAACAGATACAGATACAGATAATGCTGTACTCGCTCATCCCTACTTCTCACCCTCTCTTTGGTCAGTTTGACCCTATGAAATCTGGGTTCCCTTAGCACATAACAACGTATTTAAGAGGTCTTTTATCCCAAATGCTATTAAATTTCTTAATTCCTCAAGCGACTGATAAATCAAGTGTAATCTGAGATGATGTATTGAGATGTGATGTGATTGTGATATTTTAATGGATATTGGTCTTTGTTTTTATTTGTTATTTTTCATTTTCTTTTGTTTTTCTTATTTGTATTGTTTTTAAGTGATGGTGAGCCAAAGGAAAATTTCCACCTTGGTGGACAATAAAGACAATACGATACAATACAAATATTATTTCAAGTATAAACAGATTTCACAGAATGCTTAAAAAGTTGGATTGCCACTCTGTAAAGTGGTTAAACATTGTATTTGTTTGTTTCTTTGTTTTACTTTTTACAGTAATCTAGCAGATTTGTTTACTCTTGTCATAAATTTCACTTACATTTAATTAATTTTTACTCTATTAAGATTTGCTGCTGTATGACATTTAATAGTGCTAAAATAATTAAATACACATATTTTTGAAGGTTTTCAGTGAAGAGACAGAGTTCCTTTCCAGGTTCAGCTGTCTTTTTGAAAAAAGCAACCAGAGTCATCACTCAGCAGAAGCTTGTGACCACCAGCAGGTAGCTCTTAATACAAAAATGCACAAAAATTGTACAAATTGAATCCAGTTTAGCAAGAATACACACAGTTTCTTTATCTATAGCTGGGTGTGGGCAGGAAGCCTGAACATGGCTGTGCTGGGTGTTCACTGTGCCCAGCTATGTGCCCACCTCACCTTGGAGGGCAGGATCCAGGAAGCTCAAAGTCAACTCAAAGCCCAGCAGGACAGTTTCTTCCCAAAAGCCACCAGACTCCTTAATAACTGAACTGAACTGTGCTGAGCACAACATACACACGCACATCATCTGTGTGGACTGCACAGACCTACACCACATACACACACTTCTAATATACATCTATAAACTTGTTTACATGCTGCTTACATTCATCAAACTGTTTACATGCTTACTGTTTACAAACTGTTTACATGCTGTTTTGCACACTTTTTTACTTTTTTGCTCTATGCACACACAGTCTAACATTTCAGTCACTTTGCTTATACTGTACAATATTTCAGTTGTTGCTGTTTTTGCACAATCTTATACACTATCTCAGGGACCTGCTGCAAAGAAACTGTGTTCATTCTAGTATTACTGTACACAATATTGTCTGAACTTACAGTATTTACATATAGTATTGGCACTGGTCGGTCGGTGCTGTATTTTGTTTACTGTCTTTTTTGTATTTTGTGTATTGTCTTGTAACCTTTTGTCTGCACTGTCTTTTGTCCTGCACTGTCTTGTCTGTCTTGTCTTGCACTGTTTGCACCAGGTTGCACAGTTGCACTTTATGTGGCTAGGACTACTTACTAAGTCCTAGCCCTGTCTTTGCTTTATGTAGCACCTTGATCCTGGAGAAACGTTGTCTCATTTCACTATGTACTGCAACAGCTATATATGTTACAAATGACAATAAAAGTTTCTTGACTTGACATCCTCAGAGACATCAGGTGTTTGTGTTGGGGTTTTTGCTGAAACGGCGCATGAAGCCTGTGCTTAATATTAATGAATTTTTTTTTATTGCAATCTGAATCAGTATCACTGTATGTATAAGTTAATGTGTTTAACTTGATTGTACACTTTTAACTCTTATTTAATTTGTCAGACAGTGAACAGAAGCCAAGTCCTAAAGAAGATAGTATCTATAGAAACTGGATCAGTACCATGCGTATGATCTGTGAAGACCTGAACCCTGATACAATGGTCAGAACAAAGTTCCTCTCAAACAGTTACACATTTATATTTTATGAGTAGAAAGATTTTTATTGTTGTTCCTATATATAGCTTGTATACACTGGAATGAAATGTTTCTACATGACTATAGTGTAATATATAACAGTACACAAGACTACATAAAGTGCAAACTATTCAGTAGTGTAGCAGAAATAAGTGTGCATGTGTAAGTGTACAAGCAGCTTGATCAATAATTATTTTAGCAAATCATCCAACAACCTTTTTCAAATTTCATTTTACTACTGAACTCAAATTCAAAGAAAAAAAAATCCATTGATTAGTTTCATTGTACAGATTTCCACTGTAACACCAGATGTATGCCTGTGACAGTCAGATGAAAATCTGTTGGTGCATTGCTATCAGGTCATTGTGGTGGTGATACTGAATTATCCCTTTCTTTACTTTCTTCAGGCCAGAAGAACAGAAGCAGCACCACCATTTGTGCCACACGAACACTTTCCACAGTACGTTCTGGAAGGTTAAGTACAGTACTTCTCTCTCTATCTGTCTTTCATGCTCACTGCTGTTTGGCTCAGCAGATTTTCTTTCTTGCAGGGTTTGTCAGATGAGGCAGAAGAAGTGGTGTATCAGATGAAGAGGGTGACAAGTGTGGGCCAGAGGGAGGAGAAAGCAGCTATATTATATGTTATATTAGAAAGTTGAATAGAAGGTGGATTTATTGTCAGAACAGTAGTCAGTAACATGATTAACAACAGACCAGAAAACAGTCTGATGTCTTTGTGTATCAATAATGGAATATTTTATCTTGTTTTCTACATGCAACTAATATTATTATTACTATATATATATATATATATATATATATATATATATATATATATATAAATATATATAAATATAAATAAAGGACCTCACTGAACGCATTGTTCTAATGTATTATTATTATTATTATTATTAATTATTATTAGTAGTAGTAGTAGTATTATATACAATGTTTCTCATTACACTGTCTGGACATGGACATAATTCTGACATTTCCTCATTATTTCATATTTTATTAATAAGGTTGTTAAAAGGTCTGTCAGTTTTGGGCAAAATTTGGGCTTTTTTAATTCTCCATGAAGTCATATTTCAATAAATATTGTTGGATAACAGATGATAAAAGTATCCAAGGTTCAGTGGACATGTAGAACTTGGTGGTGTGTCTGGTTAAAACACAGAACAACTTAATCCCTTTACTCTCATTTATTCTTATTGACAATAAGGCTTGATGCACAGTACACAGGTCCCACAGGATAAATGGATTGCATAAGAGACACAGGATGAGCAGGAGAGATGGTAAAGATGACAAGGATGCTAAAGATGGTTTTCTGGTCACTACAAACAATATAACAAAGAAATCAGGCTAACAAACAATAATAAAGATGGAAATCATACAACATCAAATATAATATCTATAACCCTCCTAATGATAAATATACAACTCATCAAATTCAATGAAACAATACAATACAAAACTTACATAACTCATCTTATGGAAAGGATTCAAACACATGGTTGAGTGCCCATCTTCAGGCCCACACCTCCCCAATATAAAAGAACAAAGGAAGGAAATGAGGTCTATTTATAGGCCTCAGCTGATGATTATGGGTAATGAAGTGCACTAGAAAATGGTGATGCAGTCTGCAGAGGATTGTGGGAAATGTAGTATAAAGCAAAAAAATAAAAACAAGTCTAATTCACAACAAATATTCATTCACTGATTTTGCTGCAGAGTACAGGATATATTGAAGTATTTAAATGTCTTGAATTGACAACACATTGCCTCAGTGTGTACTGAGGGCACTTCACAACTCCAGAGCTTAATCCAGAGTTACTGTCTGTGTAGAGTTTGTCATGTTCTATTTGGATTTCTGTGCTTTATTCTATATACTATATATAAATCTACTATATATGTATACAAATGTAAAATAGATGAATAGACACCTGACCAGCAAACTCATGTGAGCCTTCCCAATTTGTTCCTACAAGGTGGAAGAACACAACTATATAGAAGTTCTTTGTATGGAGTGTTTGTGTGTGATGCCCTGAAGTGGACTGATGACTGATACACCATGAATTTCAAGACCTGCTCACATTATTCCTGGGACAGGCTTCATGGCCTGGGAGGGGAGGTGAAGGGAAAATTAAACAAGTAATGAATATAAAATGATTCAAAAATATTTGTGTATATAAAATATTTTAATAAACTATTCTGATTATCTGGCATCAAAAACCTCAGATTTTCAGTGTCAAGTTCTGTTTTTAAAAGCTAATTAGATTTAAGAACATGGAATCTATCCTTGTTACATGGATCTGTCTATCCATGTTATATATGAATAAACCAAGCAAAAGGAAGCCGTCCAGTAATGTTTACTGTCTCGTGTATTATGTGCAATGTTACTTGCTAAGTTCTGAGTGGAGATGGAGCACATTTGAAATTTGAATCTAATCTTGCGAATGGAGCCATTGTTTATATTCCTACAGTACTTCCAGGCCATGTGTCCTTCGAACTATGCACACACACAAAACAGCTAATACACGGATGCATTCACAACCTGAGCAGCTACTATATTTGTTTTGTGTGTATGTGAAAGTGGAATGCTGGTCATAATTCTTCCTGAATTTTTTTGACTGCAGAAAAGTCTGCAACACACTGCAACCATCTTCTTTTCTTGCTGATTTTTCCATATGTCTTCTCTGCTGATGCCTCCACGGTTTATAAGCAGATTTTGTTCCTGCCTTTCCAGGTATCACAGGGAATTACACAACAGTGCCCATGCAGTTTAGAACTGCACACCTCCTCAGGCCAGGTCAAGTCTAAATTTACCAAAGTTCACAAAACATTTATTTCTAAAGGTATAAACATGCTGATAGTACAACAGCATGTTATTGGTGGAACAGTATTTTGCTTCTAGCCATCATGTGTCTCTATCCTTTAGACAAACATCTAACAGCTTTAAACTTTAGGCAGTATCTAGTTTAGTATCTCACATTTTTGCACTGAACATGCAATAACTTATTTTGTACACGTTCTATGTTTTATTTCATTGTATTATTAGTTATGCAGTTGTGTTTAAAATTGTCCTTTTGTTCCCAAATAATTACAGTATGAATACTTGCAATAATACATTTGTTTAATTTCAGTGATATAAAACAAAATGCCTCCTCAGTCAACCAGCAGTAAAACTATACAATATAAGAGCTATTGGTATATTAATGTTTTCGATACATCTTGGATTTAACTTTTTATTAAAGAAATTATTCAGGAAATAATAAAGATGGCTTTGATAATCAACTGTCTTCCCAGGTGACTTCTCAATGGTGGTCTAAATAGAGATGAAAGCAGCAGCCTGAATGAGGAGAAAACAAACACACATTCACACACAAATGCTTTGCATCATATAGCATAATCTCAAACCTATCACCTTATAAACAGTGTTTTGGAGTCATGATGGTCACACTATGACATTTGGATACCACTCACAGAGATGTTCTCTTCTTGATCACTTCCAATGCAAGAAATCTCTACTTGCACTACTTAGAAATGTTGTTCTGATATACGATCTTCTGTAAAATCTTGTCTGAGATATTCCGACTCAGTACATCCCATATGTACTTATTGAAAGAGACATGCATTGACTAAAAACATTAACAAATTTGTAACTGTGTGTTCATGTTAAAGCAGGTGCAAAGAACAGAATTAATCAGGTTGCTTAGTAAATACAGTAGTATAGATTAACAGCATTTTACCAGCTGAATAGTTGCACATGCTGATTTACATTGTAAACAATTTATGGTTCGGTTATGGTTTTAGTGTTTTTTTATTACCTTGCACTGTTGTTAAAAAAATACATTAATTAAAAAAAAAATCAATCTCACAAAGTCAAAATAAAAATTGTATCAAGGTGCATCTATGGCCTTGAATTGTCCATTTAAAAATGAAGCACAGTATATTGCCTTGAACTATCAGATTTAAGTGATAAACCTGGTAATCGATACAGAGTTTTGGTCCTTATAGTACATACAATATATATTACACAAAGTCTATTATTAGCACAGGGGGTGTTCTTGATGGGGATCATCTAATGTGACTTAACTGCATAATAATACTTTCTGTATAATCTGACCTGCATTTCATTTTCCACTTTGAAAATCTGGGTTCATGTAACTTTTCCTGGGATCCGGATCATCAGCTGTTTGCCATTTGGGATCCTGAGCAGTGCAACGGACATGGCTGACTGAGAGGTCCTGGAAAATGAGTGGTAAAATTCTGTGTTAGAGCACACATTAAGGTTTTATTTTTACATCTCATCTGACCTGCAATGCTCTGCCTAAACTGACCTGCACTTTAAATTCCACTTCATCAGTATCCAGGTTCATGTAACTTTTCCTGGGATCTGGAGCATCAGCTGATTGCCAGTTTGGATTCTGGACAGTGTACTGGCGGTGGCTAAATTCTGTGTTACAGCACACATTAAGGTTTTCTTTTACAAAATTATTGCACTGTCAATTCCTTTTGATTAGTACAGTACGTAAACTAAAAAAAAAAGTTTCTCAGCTCTCACAGGATCAAAGCCACAATGAGTGTAGGAGGCAACTTCTTGTTGGGAGCAGCGCATGTTTGAATCCAAGGAGCCTGGCATATAGCACTGATACTCTGCAATAAAACAAACAAAACAATGAAATCTGACAAACGGCTCAATGCAGCTCCTAGTGTCCATCTACTGGACTAAACGGCAAGGTGAAATATCAGGTTTTAAAATAACTGTATTACCCAATTTCCCCCTGGGGATTAATAAAGTATTCTGATTCTGATTATAAACACTCAATGTACACAGAAATAGATCATGTGCAATGTAAAGCCTGACTAATATACTGGTTGGCCAAATTAAGGGACCATTAAATCAACAGAAATCATGTGCATAAAGCACCACAAATAACACTTTAAATATGTTATTAAACATAAGGTTAAAAACCATATATGAAGGCTTTCAAACAAAACCAAATACAATGCCAAGTGCTGTAATCACTCACATTTTGATAACAATATTGTTATTGCATGCAAGCATACGTCATACTAATGCCCAATACTATTGTGTTTGCTACAGCAGCATGCAACTGGGCTGGTTATTAGTCTTGGGGTAATTAAACTATTAACTATTCATTACCTGGTGCATCAGGTCTGCATTGTGAGTAACGAGGTATGAAGGCACCTAAATTCCCATCAGGCACTGCACAACGTAAGCCCTGTTGCATTCGACTGGATGGATGTGCCCAAGGAAAATCCGTCTGGAAGTGACAGAACTCAGGGCGTGAATCACCATGTGAGCCCTGTAGCATTCGACTGGATGGATGTGCCCACGAAAAATCACCATGAGCTGTTACAAATGCCTGGGAGGTTTGGGGTGTTGTGTCGAACCCCTTCCCCTGCTGAGAGTACAGGTGATAAGGAGTTCCTTGATGCTCAACTAAATCTGTGCCTGAACAGATAGAGACAAATCATACATTAATGAAAAAAAAGTAATAAAAATACAGATGAATGCCAAAGGCAACAATGTTAGATAGCTAGCACTTTTTCTTTATCTGTTTTCTTTACAAATTCCTTCATATTCTTACAAATTCTTTTCAAAGTACCTGGTCTAAAACGGTTAGGAGAATGAGAAGGAAGGTGGAAAGGACCAAGATGTCTGAATATGCACACGGGGCCCAGAAATCATTCTTACATGCAGTTTTCTATAAATTCCAATCCTTCATATATTACTTACTTGATGCAAAACTGACCTTTCCAAAAAACGTTTTTTCGAATACTAGAGCTAGCTCAGCTACTACAGTTATGGGGTAGTGGGTCGTGTTTTCACAGTATAGATCCAAAGAACCCTGCTTCAATCCTGAGCTCCCATTACTGTCTGTATGTACTTTCTGCTGCTTAATGTACTTAGATTTCATAACTCCTACATCCTCCCCCTTACATGCCACAAAATAGATGGGTTATGCTAATAAATAGCACATAGTTATGAATGTATGTGAATATGTGTATGTAATTACTAAAGATAAATGTATGTATAAATAAAAGAATAAATTATAGTTTGTTCTGCCCATATACTGACCAACCACAGCAGAGTTCTCAGGTGAATTCCACATCGGATAATAGGAACGTCTTGACTGGTTGGACACTTCTGGCCCAGCAGCAAGCTTGGCTTTGTTGGAAGGCGTCAGTCGCTTTAGCTTGACCAGAAGCTCTGGGTTAGCCCGTTTGAAGTTGGGGTTGGAAAAGTGATGCATGGTGCTGTCTCGCCTCTCTGAGATCTCAGAGCCTGGGCGCACTTTTCTGAAGCCGTACAGGTTTAGCTGACGAACAAAACTGATGAAATCTTTTGTTTCAAAGTACTTGTTCATCTGCTTGTTGGATGTAGATAGCACTTCAGCTTCGAAGGCCTCCTAGCAGATCAGTATTCCTTCCCCACTGTCATCCCAGCAGATTGAGCAAATCCGAGGATCATTTACCAAATGCCACAACTTGCTGGGAAAGTTTCTGCGGTTGATCCGGACGGAGTGAAGTATTTCATTGACTTCCATGCCAGCTAAATGATTTGTAACCAAAAGATAAGAGCTCAGTGTTATTAAACTATAGATGTTTATCCATCTAGACAATTGCTAACTAGATTGTGACAGTTGATCTGAAGAGCTAACTAGTTAGCAAGGCAGCTATCTAACACATTCATCCATTTTCATTAACAAATGATTTGATCAATAAATAAATAATGATTAAGACATCAAAAAAATTTAAATCAACAACAAGCTAGCAATAGCTGTGCAGAGTTGGCTGGCCTCATGAGTGTAAAATAAATAAAAAATAAATTAAAAAAAAGGTCTATACGAATAGCCTACGTGATTTACACGATCGGATTATTACTTACGGATTATTAAATGACTAGTTCATATACAAATACCTGGAATCTCAGCTCCTTCTGGAGAATCCTTGTTTTCATCCATGATCAGAAGCTTTTAAACTATTTACAAACACTTAAGCACGCTTGGACCTTGTGCCTTTAAATTCAAAACTAAGGTAGACGTGTGGTAATTCTAGAATGTTCTGTTAAAATTCATGAATATACAATAAGTGTGGGCTTGGATCTATCCAATCAGAGTAAAACAAGTGACTGCGACTTCATTCAATCGCAAAATGAAATCCTGCTGTTTAATAAATTGTAAGTCAACGTAGAAAAGATGCTATTTGAGAATATTTTGTTATGAGATTTCAAACACCCCACCAATAAAAAAATGCAATAAAACATTAAGGGAACACAACAGCAAGTCAATTAAAGTATATTGACTTATAGTTTGTTCTGATATATATCCATATATAGTTTGTTCTGATATATATCCATATATAGTTTGTTCTGATATATATCCATATATAGTTTGTTCCGATATACCCATATACTGACCGACCACAGCAGAGTTCTCAGGGGAATTCCGCATCGGATAATAGGAACGTCTTGACTGGTCGGACACTTCTGGCCCAGCGGCAAGCTTGGCCTTGTTGGAAGGCGTCAGTCGCTTTAGCTTGACCAGAAGCTCTGGGTTAGCCCGTTTGAAGTTGGGGTTGGAAAAGTGATGCATGGTGCTGACTGGCCACTCTGAGATCTCATAGTCTGGGCGCACTTTTCTAAAGCCGTACAGGTTTAGCTGACGAATAAAACTGATGAAGTCTTTCGTTTCGAAGTACTTGTTCATCCGCTTGTTGGCTGTAGATAGGACTTCAGCTTTGAAGGCCTCCTGACAGATCAGTATTCCTTCGACACTGTCATCCCAGCAGATTGAGCAAATCTGAGGATCATTCACCAAATGCCACAACTTGCTGGGAAAGTTTCTGCGGTTGACGTCCATCCTAGCTAAATGATTTGTAATCAACAGATAAGAAGCTCAGTGTTATTGAACTATACATGTTTATCCATCTAAACAATTGTTAAATGAATAGAAAGAAAGAAAGAAAGAAAGAAAGAAAGAAAGAAAGAAAGAAAGAAAGAAAGAAAGAAAGAAAGAAAGAAAGAAAGAAAGAAAGAAAGAAAGAAAGAAAGAAAGAAAGAAAGAAAGAAAGAAAGAAAGAAAGAAAGAAAGAAAGAAAGAAAGAAAGAAAGAAAGAAAGAAAGAAAGAAAGAAAATGCCATTAACAACAAGCTATCCGGAATTAGCTCGTCTCCTGAGTGGAAAAAAAATAAAAAGTAACAAAAAAGTTAAATAAACTAATGAATCAATAAATTAAAAAAAAAAAAAAATAAGAAAGAAAGAAAGAAGTAAAAAAATTCCCATTAACAACAGCTATCCAGAATTATCTCGCCTCCTGAGTGTAAAATAATTTAAAAGGTCTATACGAATAGCCTATATAACTTACACGATCAGATTATTTCTGATATATGATTATATCCTACACAAATACCTGATATTATCTCGGCTCCTTCTGCAGATTCCTCGTTTCAACCTGTAATCAGAAGCGTTTAAACTATTTGGAAACACTTAAGCACGCGCGGACCTCGAGCGTTTAAATACACTACAAACATAAACAAGTGGAGGCGCCGTAATTCTAGAACGTTCGCGTCAAATTCGTGAATATTTAATAAGCGCGTGCTTGGATCTGTCCAATCAGAGTAAAACAAGCGACCAAAAAATGCAATTAAAACATTAAGGGACCACAACAGCAGGTAAATTAAAGTAAATCATCCCCAAATTAAAGTTAAGCTCAATCTGTCAATTTAAACTTTTAAGTTTTAACTTTTTCGAGGGTTGTTTAAATTAAATCCTGCATTAATGTGAGCGCGCTTCCTATTGGCTGCGCTATTGGTGACGCTACGACGTGCTGAGTTAAATAATCTGCAGTAGAGCAAAGGAGACCTGCTGTGTGTGAGAACATATGTTGTAGCTCCACAATAAAAGGTCAAATATATTAAGCTCAGGCCATCCTTAAAAATATTTTGGTTTGCAAAATAACAGTAAAAAAAAGGGTCGGTAGGTAGGTCTATATATTTTTTTTTCAAGTTTCAATGTAAAAAAAAAGTACAATTTTGGTGATGGTGATTACGTAGGTATGACTTTAAACAAATTAGCAGATCGTGACGTCACTGACTGAGTCTTCAACCCGTGCCTTCGGGCGCATCATTGCAAACCTTATTTTGATGCTGGGCACAGTTTTTCCAGAACTTCGTGCCAAGTTAAAGCGGTGTTGAGCTGTTTTAATGATTTTTTTAGATGTATTAATGTGCCCGAACCCGTTAATGTTATTTTATTGCTTTTGTATTAGTTGTTTGAAGAGTAACGCAAATTTACAACCGGCAAGTCGGACTTGTAGCAAAAAAAAAAAAAAAATTGAGTCGGTCCTAAATATTTAAGAGATATATATACACACCTAAATATATAAGAATATTTTTAAGGATGGCCTCATGGCCAGTTATAGACACAGTATGAAAAGGATTGCACAAACTATTATAATCGATTATATCAATAGTTTTTCCGTATTAATGATCTCTGCATGTGAGCCATTTTCCAGCGCGGCTCATTTAAATCCATATGCGAAGGACTGTGTGTGTTTGGCGACAACAGCTGGGCCACACAGTATTGTGTTCGGGAAAAAGTGTGCACACCGGACTGTAAGATTTTAACTATCTCTTTTATACCATTCTTTCTCCCGCGGGAGTTTGGACAGATCACGGTCATTTTCACTTATGTGCCTGGTCCGAGCGTTGATGCTGCAGGGGAAAGTTTTAACGACGCGCTCTCTCGCTCAGCAGATCAACCCGTTTTAATTCAACCCGGTTTCAATTCATGTGACTTGACTAAGTATTTTCCCACTCTTCAACAATATGTGGATTGTCCCACTCGCGCAAACCGGACTACTGATCCGGCGGTACATTAAGTTTTGTAAAGATACTGTGTCCGAAATTAAGACTGTGAACATTTTCCCAAATAACAAACCTTGGGTAACTAAACAGCTGAAAATGTGTCTCAACGAAAGAAAGTTTGCCTTTCCGCCATGGGACGGACTTAATACACTAAAGGGTGTATTAAAAATATAATATTATAAATATAATAATATATATAATTAAAAGGATTTCTTTATTTTATCCACTCAATAGTCTACAATATAATATCCATATAAACGTAGCGTAATTATAATAATAAAACATAGTAGGATATTCAGTGATATTGGCTGTGCAATATCGACTTTTGTGATTGGCCAATACCGGCAGACTGGAGCCAATGGAAATGCTTCTCTCCTTCGGTGCGCGTCTTTGTTCCTCTGAGAACTTCAAAGCGGACCGCGTGGGGTAAATTATCTGGAATGATTAGTATATTAACTGATTTACGATGCCTACCCAGCTAACACACGACGTACTAGTTACGTAATTTATTGGTCATTTTTGGTAATTTCAATTATTATATTATATTATTATATTATAATTATATTTTATAAATATATATAATTATAAATATAATATATAATATATATAATTAAAAGGATTTCTTTATTTTATCCACTCAATAGTCTACAATATAATATCCATATAAACGTAGCGTAATTATAATAATAAAACATAGTGGGATATTCAGTGATATTGGCTGTGCAATATCGACTTTTGTGATTGGCCAATACCGGCAGACTGGAGCCAATGGAAATGCTTCTCTCCTTCGGTGCGCGTCTTTGTTCCTCTGAGAACTTCAAAGCGGACCGCGTGGGGTAAATTATCTGGAATGATTAGTATGTTAATTGATTTACGATGCCTACCCAGCTTTATTGGTCATTTTTGGTAATTTCATGACTTACCAACGTAACTGTTACGTCCTAATTTCATTACCATTACAGTACCAAATCACTACGTCGCCACTACGGTCTCCTAACTTCGCGAGATAACCAAGTACGATCCAGTTACGTACTATTTTGGTATTTTCATAACTTACTGGCAACGTAACTGTTACGTCCCAGCGAGGTAATTTCATTACTATTACAATTATATAAACATTCGTTTCCTTTTCTATTTAGGTTAGCTTGTTAAAACTTTTCAGTCTCAAAGTTTCCCTTAAATAAGTCAAAATAGATTAAACACACCATGCGAGTTGCTGTTTACATGGGAAACAAGAAACAGCACGCGCCTCCCCGCGTTCAGCTGAACTCGATCAGAGCGCGCGACCGCGCGTGCACAGCAGAACGGCATCTGACAGCACCGGTCATTCTCCAAATTGCACCCAAGAATATTGGAACTGACCAGTGTACTAAATCCATGTGTCAAGACAAATACAGCAACAAGCAAAGAGGCATTGACAGAGAGTCAAGAAATGATGATGAAAATAATTATTATTAATACCTCAGTAAAGTTCATTAAATCTATTCTGTTGTTAGTGTGGTCTTTAAACTTATGAACTGTGTATGGACTGACAAAGGTGGTACATGAGGAAGCAATGTGACAACAATGCAGTAAATAATTTAGGTGCATCAAAAAGCGTGCTCGTTAAGGTTATATCAGGATGTCAAGGAACAAGTTTAACCAGTGTGGCATTGCTACAGATGCCATGTACCCTCTGGTTTAAAGGTATACATAATAAATATCTGTGATGTGGTGACTATCATTTCCTCATCAATACACAATTGTTGGTCTGTACCCTGCTGTTCCCTTTTGAGTCTGGTTCCTCTGGAGGTTTCTTCTTCATCCATCTAAGGGAGTTTTTCCTTGCCACAGTTGCCTCAGTCACCTCAGGCTTGCTCATTGAGAATCAATACAAACACATTTATATATAAGTTGTTATTAATTTTTGTATTATATTAATCTTCATATAATACATTTATTGTATTATGTTTGTTATGTTCTTTAAAGCTGCTTTGAGACAATGTCCATTGTTAAAAGCACTGTACAAATAAATTTGAATTGAAAATAAAGCGATTTATTTAATGAATTAAAACTGAAAACCAACAATGAATTCTAAGAAAATGTTTGAAACAAATTATATAATCTAGCTTCAGTATTCATATTTACTATCTTAACAATAACTGCAAAAACATGACGAAATTTATGCTTTTCTGCAGGTGGGTGAAATACAACTCCATGGGCAATCAATCTGTAGCAACACTATGACTACATGAAAACGTCTATGGGAACCTTCTTTCTCTCCTGAGCTTGCATTTATAATTTCCTTTATATATAATTAATTAAATTCTCCAACTCAATCCAAAATATTTTTGTATGTAGGCAATGGAAAAACAAATGAAAAATGGTTTCCTTTTCACCTTTACAGAAATTACAGGAATAATCAATATCTAATTTAAAACGTTCCAGCACATGCTTTACCGGGTATATCCTATGCATTATTTTAAAAAAGACTTCTTTTACTTTATTATTAACGTAGAATTTATCCACCGTTCGCCAAGCTTTACGCCAATTCACATCCCCAAACACAGAAGACCAGAAAAAACGAGCTGGAGGATAAACAATATTATTAAGTAAATTCCTAATATAGTTATTTGAGACTCTATTTTGGAAAATATTCGTATTACCAATAAATATTGTACCCTTGATATCTGTAAAATTTAGATCTTCCCCCTGTAATGCATTCCTCAGAAGTATCAATACTTTTTGCGGAATTGCATCCATTACAATAGCAAATTCTTTAGGTCTAACTGGTATTTTAAATTTATTCAAAAATTCTCTATATGTCAACAAATTTCCATCATTATTTAAAAGCTGACTAACTAAAATAATATTGTTTTCAACCCAGTTTTCAAAAAAAAGAGATTTATTTTTATATAAGATGTCTTTGTTGTTCCAAATATAATATCTCCTAGGTGAAAAGTTATGCTTATAGGCCAGTGTCCATGCCATGAGAGCTTGTTTATGAAATTTTGCAAGCTTAACCGGTATTTTGTCGACTGAATAATTACACTTTAATAAAAATGAGAGGTCACCCAATTGCTTAAATACATAGTTGGGAAAGGAGTTCCAAATACTGTCTTTATCTTTTAAATATTGAATAAGCCAATTTATTTTAAATATTTTGTTTAAAGCATCATAACTCAACACTTCTAAACCACCATGATCTTTGGAATTACATAAAATTTCTTTTCTCAGATAATGAGGCTTGTTTCTCCAAATAAAATCAAAAAGCATTCTATCTAATTGTTTGGTAACTTTGGGTGGAATGTCTAATGATAACGACACATATACTGATCTGGAGATTCCTTCGGCTTTTGACAAAAGCACTCGCCCCTGAATTGACAAATCCCTTTGTAACCACATATTAAACTTCTTATTCGTCTTGTTAATAATTGGATTAAAGTTTAAACTAATACGCTGATACTCATCCTTACATATAACAACTCCTAGATATGTTACTTGATTTGCAATTGGAATATTACAAAGATTGGGTAAATTACAATCTTTAAGAGGAAACAGAACTGACTTATTCACATTCATTCTTAGCCCTGATACACCTGAAAATTCTTTTATGCATTTCACTGCTTTACTGATTTCATTCCTATCTTTCACAAAACAAGGCAGTGTCATCTGCAAATTGACACAACTTAAATGTTTTTCCTAATGTTGTAATTCCTTGAAAATGTCCTTTTTTGATGTGAAGAGCCATTATTTGTGTTGCTAATAAAAACAAAAAGGGAGAGATCGGACATCCCTGTCTAATCCCTCTATTTATTTCAAATCTTCCAGATGTCCCACTTGCTAATTTTACAGAACTGGTACATCCTTTGTATAGAGTTTTGATAGCTTTTTGAAAATAACAGCCAAACCCAAAAAAGTCAATTGCTTTAAATAAAAAGTTGTGCTCTATGGTATCAAATGCCTTGTGAAAATCAATAAAAAAGATAAAACTATCATCTAAGACATATTCATTGTAGTCTATCATATCTAGGATTAATCTAATATTATTACTAATGTGCCGCCCCTGAATAAATCCAGTCTGTTCCTCATCTATAATAGCTTCCAATCCAATTTTCAGTCTTTTGGCAAAAATTAAAGCAAATAGTTTGGCATCATTATTTAATAGACTAATGGGCCTCCAATTTTCTAAATATAAAGTATTTTTATCTGGTTTTGGAATTAATGTAATAACGCCTTGTCTTAAAGAAGTGGGCAACTCCCCCTTTCCAACAGATTCTATGAAGACAGCTAACAAGAAGGGAGCTAATTTATCTCTAAACATTTTATAGAACTCACTAACAAGTCCATCATTACCTGGAGAACGATTATCTTTGAAACTGCCTATACACTCTTTAACTTCCTCTAATCTTAAATTACCGTCACAAAACAATTTAAAATCATCACCAATAACTTTGGCCTTGTCTTTAACACTATCCAGAAAGTCATTCAGATCAGGAGATACAAATTTGGAAGTATACAGGTCTTTATAAAATTGAGTAACAAACTTTGATATCTTATTCCCATCCTCTGTAACTGTATCATTAATTAACAACTTGCTTAAAGAAGTCAATTCGCCATTCCTTTTCTCCAAATTAAAGAAATACTTAGTATTTTTTTCGCCCTGTTCCAACCATTTATGTCTTGACCTGATAAAAGCCCCTTCTGCTTTTTCTTGATAAATGTTATCCAATTGTACTTGTAATGCTGATATATCCATTAAATCCTGTGCAGTCAAATTAAGTTTACTAGACAGGTGCATTATTTCTTTTATAACACTATATTCTTTTTGTCTTTTAACTGAAGCAATATACTTACCCATTGAAATAGCCAAGTTCCTAATTTTGTATTTCATTATTTCCCAATGTTTCCCATAAACATTCGTTATTTTAGCCTGAGACCAGTGCTTATCTATTAACTTTGACACCATCGTTTTAAAATTATCATCATTTAATAACTTTTTATTCAACTTCCAATAACCCCTTTTTAGTTTAAATTCAGCTGGACCATGCATATTAATCAAAATTGATATACCCTTATGATCAGTTAAAACTGACGGCTCTATAGAAACAGTCTGGACATACTGTTCCAGTTCATGTGATATTAGGAAAAAATCAATGCGTGATTGTTTGGAATAATCTTTGTTGCTCCATGTATATATTCTCTTATCTGGATTTTTGAGGCACCAAATGTCAACTAAACCTATACGGGCACACACATTCCTAATTTCCTAGTTTCATTGCTTCTCGATGGCCATCGATCTATAACTTCATCAAATACACTATTGAAATCACCCCCCCATACAATTTTTGCCAAGGGAAATTTATTTTTAATTTGCTTCAGATTAATTTCGATATTTGTGAAAAAACGTTTCATTTAGCCGTCTATTATTAGTGGCATATGAATTTACAAGCGTGTAATGAGTTTGATCAATGTTAACATGTATTATTACCATTCTTCCCAAACTATCAATTTCGTGGCTAAGAACCTGACCCTTGAACTTTCCCTTTAGTATAGCGACCCCTGCAGACCAAACATTTAGTGAATGCTTACATCAGGATAAAAAATGTTTTAGAGGATAGCTATTTATTAACCCAGCTAGCATACTATTTTATAATTGACAGTAATCTGCAGTAAGAGGATCTTTGTCATGAATGAGAAGGCATTCAATTTCTTACATGTACATTGCAGCACTGTGAAGGTAAGCCATGATAGCACCCTTGTGGCAGGGGGGCACTTGCTCACAGGCCGAGCAGTTGCAGCTAGAACCCCATCCTTTTGATCAACAAACCAGAGCCTTAAGACTTGAGCTACCACTATTATCCTTAATGACCCTTTCCTCTTGCCTTCTGCAGGATGATAATTGCAGATTTAATTCAGACACTGTGGGAGCCACCTGCAATGGCTATGTGAATATAAACAGTAGAGATGAGAAAGCTCTACAGGAAGCTGTGGCCTTCATTGGACCAATTTCTGTTGCCATAGATGCAGCCCACATATCCTTCCAGCTCTATAAATCTGGTGAGTCTCACATTTAAAACTGAGTCTTAATGCTGTCATTTAGTGCTCTGCTTTTATTTGACATAATCTATGGTCTGTTAATTAACAGATTAACAAATATAGTAATTGATTCCATAATGCTGGAATAACTGACCACCACATAATTGCTTAAAGGTATATACGATGAGCCAGACTGTAGCAGCACTGAGCTGGATCATGGTGTCCTGGCTGTTGGTTATGGCAGGAAACAAAAAAAAAGATTACTGGCTATTCAAGAACATTCAAGAAAATCTAGAACTTTTTAATATATTTCATGTAATGCACCATACAAAAATGATGATGATAATAATAATAATAATAATAATAATAATTTTATTATTATTATTATTATTATTATTATTATTATTATTATTATTATTATTATCATCATCATCAAAAGTATGTTCTATATTTTGACTTTCAGAATTAAAATATCTAAAAGGTGAATGAATAATTTTATATATAATAGTTATTTTAAATTGAATTTTAAATTTTATAAAAGCAATAATTCTAAATGTGTCAGCTTTAAATTATATGACTGAAGATATAGTCCAGTGGGTCATAATAACCACTCAATTCCTCCCTTAATTTACATTTACTTTACAGCTGGGGTCTCGACTGGGGTGACAAAGGTTACATCAAGATGTCAAGGAACAAGAATAACCAGTGTGGTATTGCCACAAATGCCAGCTATCCTCTGTGTAGGAGCCTTATATGAACATACCTTGTTAAAGCCATAGGGGGCAATCTCTTTTAATGAATAAATGAGTGCACCTGGGATAGAGGGGCGTGTTTTTGTGTGTACGGGGGAATCTCACAGTTTTTTGACCGTGAAACATGACCGCATTTGAGATTTATTGTGTTTGAGCATATTCTTTCATCGTTTTGGAATTTTGTTTAGTTGTTTACATGCGATATGTTCAGGATTTTCGTGGACTATGAACTGTGGACGAATGAACAATAGAACTATGGTGACTGTATGATATGCTTGTTCCAATAAAAGAACATTTGCCTTAATTGACATGCGTCAATTAATAGCTCACTCCCCAGACACAATTCACCTCTGACTTTAGGGGAAAGTCAGCACACTCTGGTTTAAAGGTGTAAAGAAAAATGTCAGTGTGACAGCTATTAAAAAAATCTGAGTTTTAAATATAGATAATATACCAAACTGTCCAGATTCTCCATGGTTACAGATTATACAATTACAGTAGCCTTTTTTGAGCAAATATTTTAAAAAAAAAAGTTAGCAATGTGGCACATTATTAACTCCAGTACCTTGCTTGGTAAGAATAAAAGTGAATTTTCTATTGATTTGGTACTGTATCAGATAATATTGAACTAATGTATTAATGGATTAACTCCTGTTTCTGGCTCTAACACAACTCAAATTTACTTTAGAAGGAATGTTAATCAGTGCATCAGCAGAATTAGGAGCATTAAGAGCAGAGAAATCAAATGTCCAAGATAAGGCATAGACTAGGACCAGGGCCGGAACCATTGAGTTAAAATAGTGAAAACTTTTAAAAATTAAGAATTTGAACCAGGAATCTCTTGAATGAATCAAGTATTCACTGCAGCATGTTTTGTTTGCATTCTCACATACATATCAACACACAAGTAATATTCAGGGTTCCCACGCGTCCTGGAAAACCTGGAAATCCTGGAAAATTAATGACCAATGTTCCAGTCCTGGAAAACACATGGAAAATGAGAGAAAACATAAATTGTCCTGGAAAAAATCTTGTTGTCCTGGAAAATTATTATTTTTAAATGTTCTTGATCATTTAAAGAATGGTTTACAACTGGTCGAAACAATTAACGTTAGTAACAGAAAGCGCTTTGTTCAGGGACGCTGAGTTTTTGTTATGCTGTTTAATCTCGCTGGATGACGCTGTCTTGTGTTGGCAGTTTCAGGTGCTAGGAATGGTTTAAGTGCTTGAATGTTTTCAGCAAATGGTGACGGGTAAGCAGGTTATATTAACCTTGTTAATCTGAATATCATGTGCAAGGGGAATGCACAGCAAACTAAAGCATGCATGATGGCATTGGCCTGAGAAAGGAGAGGGTATTAATATGTGCGGTCTTTTTATTTTATAAATGTTGAAATTTCATTCAGGGGCACGTTGGCTTAGTGGTTAGCACGTTCGCCTCACACCTCCAGGGTTGGGGGTTTGATTCCCGCCTCCGCCTTGTGTGTGGAGTTTGCATGTTCTCCCCGTGCCTCGGGGGTTTCCTCCGGGTACTCCGGTTTCCTCCCCCGGTCCAAAGACATGCATGGTAGGTTGATTGGCATCTCTGGAAAATTGTCCGTAGTGGGTGAGTGCGTGAGTGAATGAGAGTGTGTGTGTGCCCTGCGATGGGTTGGCACTCCGTCCAGGGTGTATCCTGCCTTGATGCCCAATGACGCCTGAGATAGGCACAGGCTCCCCGTGACCCGAGGTAGTTCTGATAAGCGGTAGAAGATGAATGAATGAATGAATGAATGAATGAATGAATGAATGAATGAATGAAATTTCATTCACGTGACAAATTGTCTTTAAAAGTATAGTTAAGTAATAGCCATAAAGTGTACGTTGTTTTTAAGACTTCTGGAGAGAAGAACATATTACTTTAGGCCGTGAATCTGTGAGCCTTGTCTTTTTTTGCTAAATTTGAAATGTCCTGGAAAAGTCCTGGAAAATGATCTCTGAAAAAGAGTGGGAACCCTGAATATTTTTCATGTCTACTGTATGTTGATCATGTGTACAGTGTTTGCAGTTACAGTAATAATAAATACTTAAACAACTGTTAAGTATTCTGATCATAGTTTATTATGCATGGCATATATTGAGAAATGACAGTAGTAGTAGTAGTAGTAGTCGTAGTGTATTAGTTCATAGGCATATTATCAGTTGTTATTCATAGTCAACACTTTACAATCCTGTCATCCTTGACTGATCCCCTGATCTTGAATCTGCTTTGTTTAGCATTTTATCAGCACATTTTGACAACAGACAAATGCATTTCATTGAGAGATTAATGAGTGTTAATGTACAGTAAGATAGAAATAGATGGACTGGCAAGAAATATTCAACAATGCAACAGAGAAATTAATGATTTTGAGTTTAGTATAGGAGTGTATTAGTTTATACAGTAGACATATTCAATCATCCGTCACTGACCCACTGATGTTGAATCTGCAGTGTTTTGTTCATGTCTGTCTAGTTTTGGTGTTTCTCGAATTTCAACTTTCATTATTGCCTTGCCTGCAGTGGACATTGTTCCCTTCACACAAATTCCTTGTCCAGAATAGATGACTTCACTTCCTGTAGCCCTTTCCCTGGTGAATGTACCTTTCATGTTATACATTTCATAAAACAGATCATCATTACACAAAACTTGGTTTTCAAAAATTCCAAGAGCTAAATAATTTTCATACAAATTGTAGTCATAAGGCAATTTATTTGATTTATTTTATTTTATGCTAAATAAATGTAAACCACTAAATCATAGCATTCATACCGTATTATTCTGGAAGCATCTGTAAGAGCGGTTAGTAACACAGGATTGGTTTATAATGTATGTGTAAGACTCACCAGATACATAGAGCTGGAAGGATATGTGGCCTGCATCTATAGCGACGGAAACGGGTCCAATGGTTGCCACAGCTTCCTGTAGAGCATTCTCATCTTCACTGGTTATATCCACGTAGCCTGTGCAGGTGGCTCCCACAGTGTCTGGATTAAACCTGCAGTCCCCATCCTGTCAAGAGTGAGATATAGGGTGCTTTATGAATATTGTACAAAAAAGTAGGCTTGATGGCTAAAATAAATAATTGCTTTGGTAAAAATCTTTCATCCTACCAAAAGCAAGTACGGGTTTTAAACAAACGTATAAAATTGCCCATCAAATTGGGTTCATCTGAGTGTTTTTATGTTCCACTCACAGTGGATTCATAAGGGAAGGAGTCTTCTGTGTCAATTCCCTTGTTGTCCTTAATATAGTCAAAAGCCTGGTCCATCAAGCCACCACCGCATCCCATGTTCCCATATTTCCAGGAGCAGTCCACTAACTGCTGTTCACCCTGCTGAAAAATCCAGCATATACCAGCATGAATTCCATGCTGGTCCAGGCTGGTTTTTACTGGTTCAAGCTTGTAGAGTGCTGGTATAGCTGGGTGGCCAGCATAGTCATGGTGTTTTCAAGCAAAACGGGGCTGGTGTAGCTGGTTAACCATATATATATATATATATATATATATATATATATATATATATATATATATATATATATATATATATATATATATATACACGTATATCTATATATATATAAATACCAGCATCCCAGGCTGGTCGGCCAGCACACCAGCAACCAGCACCTAATGCTGGACCAGCATACCACCATACCAAGCTGGTCCCAGCATGCAAAACATACCTTATGCTGGACCAGCAATGCTGATTTTTTAGCAGGGCACTCAGTGACACCAGCTTCCCTGTCTTCCTAAATGTCTGACCTTCCAGTGACCCTGTCTAAGAGAGGACAGATGATAGAGAAAGAGATGGAGAACAGGACAAACAAAAAAACAGACAGGTTATTCACAGCAGGACCTGGAAAAGCAACTGTGGTATAGTGCAATACACCTCCTGCCCAGTTAGTGGCATGATGCACTTATGTTATTCAACAGAATACGTATGTATGGGGGAGAGAAAGAGAACTGTGTGTGAAGAAGTTTGGAGTAAAGAAAGTAACAGTTAACCTTGGCTGTGACTGCTTTCTTTTTCTACCACATACACAACATATTGACGACGAGGAATGGCTTTTCTCCGAATTTCACAACCCCCAGCTTTCCTGGACACTCCTGGTGAGCCGACAATGTTCTATAAGTCTTGGATACAAATGTTTGAAAATTACCTCCTGGCACTCACTGCTAACGAGATGCCAGACAAATGAAAGCGTGCGCTGCTGCTTCATTGTTTGGGCACAGAAGGCCAGCGGATTTTTCTTACACTTCCGGATGTCGGTACATCTTACAAGTCTGCATGTGATGCTTTACAAGATTTTTTGTTCCGAAAGTGAACGTGGTTGCGGAGAGGAATAAATTTCGGCTGCGTGCGCAGAGGCACGGCGAATCTACTATTCAATATGTTGCTGCATTACGGGATTTACTTCTGAACTGTGATTTTGGCGCTCTCGCTGATGACATGATTAGGGATCAGATTATAGAGAAAACGTCCTCCGGACGTATTAGAGAACGTCTACTTTTAGAAACAGATCTCACACTGCAGAAAGCTATTACAATTGCGTCCCAAATTGAAACTGCAGTGGCTGAATCGAAAGCGATGGCTCCCGCAACTGAGGCTACAATCAAACTCGTTCAATCGAGAGGTGGTGCTGCCACATACAAACGTAGAACGACACCGAAATCAAATGCAACACGCACACACAATGGCCCTACTCACACTGCCCAACGCAAGACTTGTTACCGTTGTGGATCCAATTCACATTTAGCCAACAACACAACATGTGCTGCGAAACATGCAAATTGCAAACAATATGGGAAAATAAGACACTTTGCCAAAGTTTGTCACAGCACAGCTTCCACATGCAATGTGCAAGAACTTACTGTACTGTGCCAGATCTTAGAGTCTTAAATATTACTCCTACTTCAACTGTGTCACAGACAAAATGTTTTACCTGTACTGTGTCTCTTCATGTAAAAGATGGACAGTTACTTACCACAGATTTGCTTGTAGACACAGGTTCAGCAGTCTCCATTCTTCCAGAGCATGTTTACCGCCAGATGTTCCTGCATATGCCCCTTAAAAAGCCTACAGTACGTCTAGTGACCTACATGAAGAAACCTATTCCTGTCCTTGGATGCCTTCACCTTACTGTTACATACTGCAACCATAGCACGCAAACAGACTTCTACATTGTCCGTGATGGGACATCTTTGCTCGGAATGGATCTTTTCACAGCTCTGCGCCTTCAAATTCAAGATGGACACGTTGAACCACCTGCTTCACCAGCAGAGGATCGAACTGCTGTCAACAACACTGAGGCTTTAGGCATTGCTACTGGATTTACCCACAAAGTTAAAATGCGTTCAGATGTGCCCCCAGTTCAGCAGACACTTCGCAGGCTGCCATTTGCTGTTTGTTATGCTGTTTCTGAGGAGTTGAAAAGACTCGAAGCAGAAGGCTTCATAGAGAGAGTTGACTCGTCTGCCTGGGTGTCTCCTCTGGTGGTCGTGAAGAAAAAGACTGGTGGCATTCGTCTTTGTGTGGATTTACGTGAGCCAAACAGAGTGGTGGTGATAGACAGTCACCCATTGCCACACATCGAAGTCTTTACTGAGCTCCGTGGTGCAACTATGTTCTCCACAATCGATTTGCAAAATGCCTACCATCAAGTCCAGTTACACCCAAGCAGCAGAGATCTTACAGCGTTTATAACGCATGACAGACTTTTTCGCTTTACAAGAGTTCCATACGGCTTGGCCTCAGCACCTAGTGCCTTCCAACGGATGATGTCTCAGATTCTGGCAGATAAAAAAGGTGTGCAATGCTATCTAGACGACGTCATAGTATACGGTGAGACGCCTGAACTTCATGACACGCGGCTGAAAGCCGTCCTTCACTGCCTACAAGAGAGTGGGTTGAAGCTGAACACAGCTAAATGCCACTTCAGGAAGTCTGAGTTGTCCATTCTTGGGCATCTCATTTCTGCCCCTGGCCTACAACCAGACCCTGGCCATGTTCAAGCTGTGGCTCAAGCTCCCCCTCCTCATGACGCTCAGTCACTACGTTCTTTTCTTGGCCTGACTGCGTGGTATTCAAAGTTCATTCCCAATTACGCCACACTTGTAGAACCTTGTAGAACTTCAAAAGTCTGTTTTCCATTGGACTGAGGAGGCTCAGGAAAACTTCTTTGCCTTGTTCAATCCTTCCTTGCCAACAGTCATCACAAGTGACACGTCAGATTACGGCATTGGCGCTGTGCTGACACAGATCCAGGGCCATACAGAACAGACAGTTGCAGTCGCCTCTAGAGCACTGACCGAGTGCGAACGCAAGTACTCTACAATTGAAAAAGAGGCCTTATCGTGTGTCTGGGCAACTGAAAAGTGGCACACTTACTTGTGGGGTCGTCACTTTACTTTAAGAACGGACCACAGCCCTCTGACTACCTTACTCTCAACCAAAGGCATTGGATGTGCAGGCATGAGAATAGCCTGATGGTCTGCTCGCCTGTTGTGTTTTAACTATAACATTGAATACAAACCAGGGCGAGAGAATGTTACGGCTGATTGCTTGTCACGTCTGCCTCTTCCCATTACAGAAAAACATCAAGATCCTGAGATGGAGATGGTTGCTGTTGTGTCAGCTGACTTTGCAGCTGTCACTGCTGAAGAGCTCTCAAGAGCCTGTGATGCATGCCCTGTGCTACAGAAGATGAGACTCTACATTTCTAAAGGATGGCCTGGGAGTGCAAAAAACCTAGACCCTGTCATCACACCTTACTTTCGTATCCAAAATGAACTGGCTGTGCAGGATAGTTACATAATTTGCGGCACTCATCGTGTGATTGTGCCTCTGCAATCAAAGCTCATTCAGTTAGCTCATGCCACACACCAAGGGATCGTTCGCACAAAACAAAGACTGCGAGACTTGTATTGGTGGCCTGGCATAGATTCACAGGTTGAGTCTGCCATTAAGTCATGCTCTACCAGCCTGCAGCATGACAAAACTGCCATCACCTGTGCTGCCCTGCTACAAACTGTACCTACTCCGTCTGCAGCCTGGGAAAAGGTAGCTGTGGATATTGTGGGACCTATTCAAACTGCACCTCCTGACTGCCGTTTTGCAATAACTCTCATTGACTACTATAGCTGATGGCCTGAGATTGCCTTCAGCTCAGGTATTACCTCAATGACTGTTACTGTATAAACTTTCTTGCCACTGTGTTTAGTAGAGAAGGAAATCCACTCGAACTGGTCACTGACAATGGCCCTCAGTTTGTTTCAGCTCAGTTTGAATCCTTCCTTGCTGACAGAGACATCAAGCATTGCCGCAGCTCCGTGTATTACTCACAAACAAATGGGGAAATAGAACGCATCAACAGAGTATTCAAGGACTGCTTACAGACAGCCAACATCGAAGGTAAACCTTTGAAAGCCTTTGTCACTGAGTTTTTACACACATACATACACATACTCCCCATGCCATGACCTCAGTGTCTCCTGCCGAGCTACTTCATGGTAGACCACTCAATACAAAGCTGCATATCAGAGGTCTCCACTCCACATTGCCTCTTACAGAGCACACAAACCTGAAACAGAACATCCAGATGAAGCAACAGAAAACAAAACGGTATACGGACAAACGACGTAGTGCAAAACCATCCACTTTCCAAGTTGGATCTTCTGTCCACGTCCGCAAGCCTGGGTTCGTTGCAAAAGGATGTTCTAAGTTTACCCAACCTTTTAAAGTGGTAGCCAAGAAAGGTCCTGCTACTTACCTGTTATGCGATGGAAAAGTGTGGAATGCCATCCACCTTGCACCTACACCCCCCATCAATTCAAGTGTTCCTACATCACAGCCTGATGATGCTTCTTTGCTGCCAAGCACCTCTGAATCACCTGAAACTGTGCAATCCCTTCCCCTCTCTCCAAGAGTCCCGAGGATGCGGCATGCCCCAGTATGGTCCAGAGACTATGTGATTTAAAAAATAAAAAAAAAAGAGATAAAGGCGATGTGAACATGTTTATTCTGTCTCTGTTCCCTGAAGATTGTATCTACAGTTCATTTACTAGTCTATTTTGTCATAAGATTGAATTGTGACTTACTGATTAGACTTTCTGTTTACATGCTAGTCTAGATTTGACATACCTATGGATTCTGTTATTTACTTCCATGTTAGATTATTATTTTCTACAACTTTTGCTACTTAAGGAAAAGACATACTTCATGTTGTTTCAGTTTACATATATTGTTCATGAAGTACTGATATTCTGGTGCTACAGTAAAGAGTTTTATTTCTTACAAGAGAGGAATATGTGGTATAGTGCAATACACCTCCTGCCCAGTTAGTGGCACGATGATACCTATGTTATTCAACAGAATACATATGTATGGAGGAGAGAAAGATAACCGTGTGTGAAGACGTTTGGAGTAAAGAAAGTTATAGTTAACCTTGGCTGTGACTGCTTTGTTTTTCTTTGTTTACAGCAACAAATTGTTAGATATAGCACAGATTGACCATAACCAAATGTCAAGCCTGCCCTTACAGCACTGAAGGCCCAGCAAGAACCACACTGCTTCTGGTCTTTAACCTCAGTCACATAGCCCTTGTCCGTCCAGTCCACAGAATCTGGCAGAACAGCTCCTCCTGCTTGTCGGAGAAATGTAGCTGCATTGTGTTTCTTGGTCTTGTTGAAGGATCCCAGGCAGCCCTTAAACACAGACTGTCTGTACTCCTTATTATCCTGTTAGAGAAAAAGATACAGTGAAATTAGACAGACAGAAAGACAAACAGTCAGACAGACAGACATTGTTTTCAATAGTAGTCCCAGACCATATACATATTTTCTTTTCTCACCATGTCTGCAAAGTAGGTCATGCCAAGTGTGTAGCTCATAATGCCCTGGTCAGCCAGCATGTTGTGTACCAGAACCAGTTTGCGATTTTCTAGCCAAGTCATCTTACGCCGAGCCTCCTCCTCCACAGATTTATAGCTCTTACCTATGAGAAAAAAGCAAAAGACATCTCAACATGAAAAAACATTAAATTAGTGCATACCTTAATCTTTTTAATTGGTTTCATATTTGTGAAGCACTTTTTGATTTGAATGATTTGTGTTGCTCTATAATGATTAACTCTTGTTTTTACTATTCTTTTTTTAATGTTTTAAAAAAGTTTGATTATGCATGAGAATATTTCTCACCAAATTTTAATTTCCAGGAATGAAACTCCAGGTCTTCCAAAGAGATGCTGGCTGCACTGGCCACAGCCATGAGAGCAGTGAGAGCTATCAAAACCCGCATTTTGCAAATATTGAGATGTTCTCTGTGCTAGAAGGAAGAGAGCAGAATAAAATATTCACATTCTGTTTTCACTCAATCACACTTGCTTCCTTTGTCTCTGAATTGCATGAAATTCGATTGTCTGTTTCACCAGAGTGGCTGGTTCTTCAAAATAAAAACATAATTAATCTGTGCAAAGCCAGTTCACAAAATGTGTATCTAGGTGTATGAGGCACATACCTGATTCTGTTGTGCCCTCTATGGATGCAGAGTAGTAATGGGTTTCCTGACTTTATATGCCACTATGTCATGGCTCAAATCAGGTGCTTGTCACACAGACAAGGCAATACACCTAGTAGTTAAACATATACACACTTATTGCAGAAATTACATAACTTTACATGAGATGATTCCCAAGTGCAGGTGGACATGACCCTTAAATTAACTATTTCCTCCTCAGGTATAGTTGAAGCAGGTGAAGACAAAATATGCAAACAAAACATAACAAAAGAAAAAAATATGCAGGACAGAGTTAGTAGTTTGAAACTGTTCTAGTTATAATGCCTTAGAAAATGTTTTGAGCTGACTGCTATATTCCTGACATGACAGGTATCCAGTAGTTCTTTAAAAGGCTAACACTTTAGGTACTCAGGAGCTCATAAAGTCTACTAAGCCGGGTGCACACCACTTCTATCTGACAGTGTACTAAGCCTGTGAACAAAGTTTGTTTCTTGGACCGCAACATTGCAGACATCAACTTGTCATGGAATCAAATCCACAGGCTCAGATAGTCCATCCTGGGATGCCATACTTGCTGTCGCTGTCATCTGTGACAGTAATGAGCAATTCATCTGTGCATTCCCTACAATAGTATCACAATAAGGTCACAGAATGGCTTTGCTGGTCAGATAAGGCCATGCACAGATCTAGGGTCAATTGTAAGTTAGTACAGACTCTCTAGGATGTTGGAAAAAAGGAATTAAATCTATTAACCTTTTAAAGCTTTTATATACTTTATCTAATAAATCTAATCAGTGATGCCTAATCAACATCTAGAAATTTTATTTCCCTAAAAATCTAGCAAATTTTTAGGTAAAAAATGTCTTTATACAGTATGTACTTTGCTGTCCCTGCTGAAAAATCTATTTTATGTGTCTTTTTTCTATAAAATAAAGACAGACATCTCAGACTAACTTGACTCTTCTTTTAATAAACTTGTGCGCCCTACACACATTCTTTACATGAGGTTATCCCAGGTGTGCACCCTCTTCTCTGGCCCTCTCTACAACAGAACATACAACAATTGTTCCTATTGTCACATCCTTTCTCTCTTTTTTTTTTTTTTTTTTTTTTTTTTAACACAACTCAATTTCTTGTAAAAACAAAGAACATTGTTTTTACTTATTACTCCTGTGTAGTAATTTAACATTTTCATTTCTGACTTCACTCTGTTTTTTTTTTTTTTTTTTTTCTAACTTGTTATATAGTCTTTTAAATATAGTGGTTTCCTTATTAGACGCCCTGCTTTTGTGACAACAGATGCTGGGAGGTCTGACTGTTGAGTGTTCCGCATTTGATTTTTCACAGCACTAAGGTGTGATTGAGCATCTGCAGTTTCTGCGTGGTTTGTATTGTCAGGATCACCAGTCTCTGTTTGGTTGGAGACTCTGGGGATCATTCCATGATCCCTTCGGAGATGTCTCCTGTTCCTTCTTATAACACCTCCAGAATCCAACTGGACACTGTAGGATCTCGAGTCGATGGGCTCCACCACTGTCCCCTTTCTCCAGATCTTATGAGGCTCAAATGGTTGTATTCTTACAGAGTCACCTTGTTTTAATGTGTCTAAGTCTTTGGCCGATCTGTTGTAGTATGTTTGTTGTCGTCGTTGATTTGTCGTCAATTCGCTCAATGAATTCTGGACCTTTGGTTGCAGGAGGCTGGGTTTCGTGGGTAGAAGTGTACTGGTGCGACGGCTAAGCAACCTCTGTGCTGGACTGGTTGATAATCCATGTGTTGGAGTGTTTCTATGATCCAGGATTGCTAGGTATGAATCCTGTCTTGATATTTGTGCTTTAAACATCAGCCTCTTGGCAGTTTTGACCGCTGATTCCGCCTTGCCATTACTCTGAGGATAGCCAGGTGATGAAGTTTTGTGTAGGAATTCCCAATGGTGACTAAACTTCTTAAACTCGTGTGACGAAAACTGTGGGCCATTATCAGAGATGACAATGTCTGGAATACCCTGACGGGCAAAGTGACCTTTCAGCTTTCTTATGACAGTAGTGGATTTAGTGTCTGGCAGATAATCAATTTCCCAAAAATTGGAGTAGTAGTCTACTGTAATTAGATAGTCCTTGTTGTCGAAAGTAAACAGGTCCGTGCCTACCTTGGCCCAAGGTCTGTCTGGCATATCATGTGGACGTAGTGTCTCCTTTTGCTGGTTGCAGTCAACTGCGCGGCAGGTGTCACATTGCTGTACATGTGATTTGATCTGCTCGTTCATGCCTTGCCAGTACACACACTCTCTGGCCCTCCTAAGGCATCCTTCCACACCTAAATGAGAGGTGTGTATTCGTAGCGTTATTTCCCTCCAAAGCTGCTTAGGGATAACAGCTCGTTCGCCCCTGAAGACAATTCCATCCTGGTAGCTCAGCTCCTCCTGAAACTGGTAATAGTGGCCTATTTCTTGTGGTGTGTCAGTTTTGTTCTTCGGCCAACCTTGTAATATGGCTTTAATCAGTGTCTGCAGAGTGTTGTCCTCCTTTGTTGCAGAACGGATTAACTGAAGTCTGTCCACTGAGATCGGTACTGTAGGTGTTGTGTCATGTTAATAGTCTCTAACTCAGCTTCAACCGATCCAGTGGGCGTGCTCTCGGACAGAAATGCTCTACTTAGCGTGTCTGCTAGCCACATCTCTGGCCCTGGAACATACACAACATCCACATCATATTTTTGAAGTCTTAGCATCATTCTTTGGAGTCTTTTAGGTGCACTCAACAGCGGCTTACGCAGGATGTTCTCTAAGGGTTTGTGATCACTTTGTGCTGCTACTTTCCGCCCATATGTATAATGGTGAAACTTCTCCATCCCAAACAGTAGAGCTAATAACTCCTTCTCAATTTGTGCGTAACCCCGTTCTGTGTGCGTTAATGCTCTGCTGGTGAATGCTACTGGTTTACCTCCCTGCATGAGTGCAGCACCAAGGCCTCCATCTGAGGCATCACATTGGATGGTAAGTTCTTCATCAGGGTTGTAATACTTTAACACTGGTGCATTTGCGATTGTTTCTTTTATTTTACAGAATGGCACTTCATGCTGCACGGCCCATCTCCATTCACAGTCTTTGCGGGTTAGCTGTCTCAGGGCCTCACACTGGTCTGAAAGATGTGCACAAAACTTTGAGAGGTAATTTACCATCCCTAGTAGTCTCTGAACTCCTTTTACATCTGTTGGTTTCGGCATGTGTGTTATTGCTCGAACTTTGTCTGGGTCTATTTTCAATCCATCTGATGTCAGGAGGTGTCCGATGTACGAGACTTCTTTTTGTTTCAGTTTGAGCTTGTCAGCATTTAGCTTGATACCTTTCTCTCTGCACCGCGCTAAAAATGCTTTCAGTTTTTCATCATGGTCTCTCTCAGCTAATTCTTGTGTCTCTCCTTGTCCTGTAATGAGAACATCATCTGCAATGATATATATTCCTGGCAGGCCCTCTAATGCAAACGTGAGCTTCCTCTGAAAGATTTCAGGGGCCGGACTTATTCCCATGGGCATACGCAGCCATCAATATCTTCCGAATGGGGAAGAGAATGTGGTGAGATAGCTGAACTCTTCCTCCAGCTTGACATGCCAGAATCCACTTTTAACATCACACACTGTAAACACTTTGGCTTTAGACAATTCAGGGAGTATTTCATCTATAGTGGGTAGTGGGAAATGACTGCGCTTTAAAGCTCTGTTCAAGGGTCGTGGATCTATACATACTCTGAGTCTGCCGCTGGGCTTCTGTACGACCACCATATTACTAATCCAATTCGTACTCCTCTCTACTGGTGCAATGATTCCTCTCCTCTGAAGATCTTGAAGCTCTTCCTTCAAAGGTTTCATCATGGACACTGGAACCCTTCTTTTTGGGAGCTGTACAGGTTTTACAGTGTTGTCAATCTCAATTTTGTATTCTCCCTCTAGGCAGCCATCGCCCGTGAATACATCAGCATATTCAGTTTTTATCTGCTGTACTGACCACTGGCTGGATGCAGGGTTTTCTGTTCTGACTATGCTGTCTATTGCAAGAATGTTCTCGTAATGCACTTTGATGAGCTTCATCGCTTCACTTGCTCTCTTCCCTATTAGTGGGACAGTACAGTTGTTATCTACCACCTGGAATTCCAGCCTGTACAATTTGTGGTTTCTCGGGTTTCTTACTTTCACTTTGCACTTTCCTAGTGGTCTCACTTTGCTTTGGTTGTACATTACTAGCACAGTCTTTGTATCCTCCAGTTTTATATCTGGGCTCAGCAGATTAATAGGAATTACATTACAACTTGCTCCACAGTCAATTTGAGATTTCACAAGATCCTTTCCCAGAAGCATTCCTGCATATAGCTGTGTTTGCTTTTCCTTGTCTTTCTTGTTTTTGTTTACAGTCTCTGGGTTTGCTACACCAACAGTGAGAATGTCCTCATACTCATCACTGTCCTGTTCAGTCACTTTATTTACTGACTTATGGTTTCCATGTCTCAGGTGGGCTCTACATTTAACTGCAAAGTGATTTGCCTTTCCACACTTATTACATTTCTTACCAAATGCTGGGCATTTCTGTTTGTGCATTTCATGCTCTTTACCACAGAATCTGCACCTGATCATAACGCCGGGTTGATGTCGATCTTGACGTGCTCCTTGTCTGACGGCATGCACCTCTTCTACCGCTGCACCTGCTGTAATGGCTTTGCTGTTCTGCCGCGACAGCTCCGCTGCTCTGCATATACGTATGCACGTCTGTAGTGTTAAATCTTTCTCACGAAGAAGTCTCTCTCTCAGTCCTTCGTTGTTAATTCCGCACACTATTCTGTCACGTATGAGTGAATCTTTGATGTCTCCAAAATTGCATGTTTGAGCGAGCATTCGTAACTCCGTGACATAATTATCGATCGACTGTTCCGCTCCCTGTCCTTTCGAGAAGAATCGATAGCGTTCTACTGTCTCGTTTATACTGGGATTGCAATGTTCATCAAACTTTTCAATAATGTTTTTTACCGTTCGTGCATCCGCAGCCACATCACTCATCAGAGTTTCCAGCAGTTCCCGACCGCTCTCGCCGATGAGGTAGTAAAACAATTTGACCTTCGTCTTTTCCTCCGCGTCCGACATTGTCAGCTCCAGGTAGAGCCTAAACTGGTCCCTCCAGGATTTCCAGGTCTTGGATAGATTGTCGGCGTCCATGCATAACGGTGATGGTGGCTTTAATAAATCCATCGTGCAGCTCTGTTCACGTGCAGCTCTCCGCTCTAATTTTAAACTTGTAAACTAACAATCTAAAAGTGCCCACGCTGCCACCATATTTGATGTCTTTTTTCTATAAAATAAAGACAGACATCTCAGACTAACTTGACTCTTCTTTTAATAAACTTGTGCGCCCTACACACATTCTTTACATGAGGTTATCCCAGGTGTGCACCCTCTTCTCTGGCCCCCTCTACAACAGAACATACAACAATTGTTCCTATTGTCACAAAATCCAGCATATAAATCATACAGAATGATGGTTTTTGAAAGATATATATATATATATATATATATATATATATATATATATATATATATATATATATATATATATATATAATCCATTTGTCTCAATTAAGAGGTAGTTAAGTTGTTTGTTTTTTTTTAGTAAAGCGGTAATGTGAAGAGATATTACCCAGCATCAGCGTTGCTATGCAACCTTTAAAGCAACTATGTTCACGAAGGTAAATGTAGTTCGGCACTTTCCAAAAATAAATCTTGCAATGTTTTCGACTACATTATATACCTTACAGTGTTTATCGAAATTTAAGTGCACGTGTTCCAGATCATCTTGTTTTTCACCGTAATTAGGATTTTGTTTTGGGGTAAATAAAAAGCTTCCGCTTCTACACGACGAATCTGCTGATCACTGGGAATCAGAATGTTTGCATACGTGAGGTACCTGGATGACGGCTGCACGGCAGTTGTTTCAACTAGCGATATTAAGGATTTTAATTACGACATGTTTGACCAAACTCAGGTTTATTCGGTAGCAAGACTTCTTTAGGGCACAAATACTGATGCTTAAAGGTATGTAACTTAAGCAGTAGCTGTTTTATCGTAACTCGTTCACTGCACAATATAAACAAATGAGTGATATATAGTTTTGTTTCTATAATTTTTCAGAGAATAAAGAAGATGTAGAGCAGGAGTTGTCTAAAGGCAAACGACTCCGGGTGGCACCTCTTTAAAAAAACATGGTCATCGCCAACACATACTACTTGTTACTCGCTAAAAGAGAGAGTGGAAGCTAAGAACAGAAATGTGTGTTGTAAAGGTTATATTTTGTAACGTTATTTGTGCACGTGTGTATATTACAGTGTGATGGGAAATGTCATCGTCCAATAAATATTTTAAACAAACTTATACATATACATTATATATATATATATATATATATATATATATATATATATATATATATATATATATATATATATATATATATATATATATATAAGAAAGCCATGTAAATGATAGGAATATCCAGAATGTTTTTTTTTTTATTAAAAAGTCAATTACAATGCACTAAGAAATGTGATATGTAACAAATGGGTTTTGTTGTGGTCTTGCTGGGATTATACTAGCATCCAAAAGACAACATATGTTGACCAGCACACCAGCATCCCAGGCTGGTCGGCCAGCACACCAGCACCTAATGCTGGACCAGCATACTGTACCACCATCCCAGGCTGGTTAGACAGCACATCAGCAACCAGCACCTAATGCTGGACCAGCATACCACCATCCCAAGCTGGTCCCAGCATGCAAAACGCACCTTATGCTGGACCAGCAATGCTGGTTTTTTTTAGCAGGGGTGTTTTGCAGACAGTAATCCTGCCCAAAATCAGTGCACTAACCAACTGCCAGGAAACTCTACATGTCATTCAGATGCCCTCTTGGGAGGTTCTTTGCCAATAAAAGCTGCTGTGGAGTACAGACCTTCTGCCATCAGTCTGAAGGTCTGGTTACATGACACTAAGGCAATGGACTTAAATACTGATCAAAAGGTCATAAGTTCAAATCGTGTCACCAGAAACTTAACAGAGTTGGACCCCTTATTCCTCATCTGTTAAAGTACATCCACATGTAATAGTAAAAATGGTGTTTCACCTGTTGTCAGTTTATTAGGTATTGCAACAACACCAAATTATTAATTATACAGATTTAAGAGGTTCAGACTGCCTACTGCATGCAACACTGCTACAATGATGTGACTATACATATTCATTTAAACATTTAAATTGTATTGGTTTATTAAATATGATACACAAAGCAATTTGCAAGTGGAAGCAAATCACAAATTTGAGAGGAACATAATGTGAAAGTTAGATAGTTGAGGTGCCAAAGACTGTTGAATCTTTTATTTACTCTTTTCCCGCAATACTTTTGCCACATTAAATAAGTATGTACTAAAGTCACATAAACCAAAAAATTTTTATTTAATACCATGTCAGCAATCAAAAGCTATTTTCATGGCAAAAATTCAATTACAAAAACACAAATATCATATAAATGCAATAAAAACAAAACAAATATAAACAGCAAGCCATATTATACATTTTTTAAATTAACATACGATAAAAAAAATCCAAACCCTTTTCAGGTGTAATGTCATTAAATATGTCCTTAAGTGAAGTAACTTGATAAAAGAGCGTTCTGCTTGTGTTAAGTCCAGGACAATCTCATAAAATATGTTTGACAGATAAGGGAATCTCACAGAACATACATATAGTTGGGTTTTCACCTTTAAGCAAAAAAGCATGGGTCAATTTTTAATGTCCTTATTAAGAGCTTCAGAATCTACAAACATTGTAGGTTTTCCTGTCAAAAACTAATGAGTAACTAGCATGGATTAGCTGCAGTCGTTAACCAAGGACTAAAACAAACCAACGGAAAAAGAAATATAATTTCCTAACATTCAATATCACAAAACACATTCTCACTTGTGAAATGTAATCCCTTGCTGTCTGGTTTTTAGATTTCTTTCATTTGAACAACCAAATGCAGCACAGAAGTCCGGCATCGTCCATGCATTTGAGGTAAAGGAGCACCGTACAAAGATGGTGGCGGTTTTGACGCATTTTTAGGACCCCAATGCGACATCTAGTGTATAGATATCTATGGTAATTATCAAACAACACTGAACACCTTTATTAGTTGCTTCAGCAGTGCTTCATTGGGGTTGGAGCTAAAATCTAGTGATGGGAAGTTCGGTTCTTTTCCGCAAACCGGTTCTTTCGGACAGTTCATTTTAATGAATCAGTTCAATAATCCAGTTCACCAGTTCTTTTACGTCCTGACGTAATGACGTAATTCACAATGACGTCATGACATAAATTCCTTCATCCCCCCGCTGCCGGCAGATATTAATACAATCAATTTAACACATTCGAAAAGTTCTCTGTAATCATAACTTTAGTTGAATACGTTTCTTACATTTAAGTTTTGCAACTAAAACACCCAGTACAGGCATTGATGTGCAAACGTGGATGTTTTACGTGTCTTAAAGATATAAAGTTAATAAACTAATCTTTATCAACTTACAAAAAAAGCATAATTTTGAAATTATAGACATTAAATCATAACCATTTCCATTTGTTGCTGTATCAGTTCAGTGATTTACGCATGCGCAGTAACAACAGCTAATCAGTTCTCAGTATGTCTGACGCGTCCGAAAGAAAGAGTTCTCAGTTCAGTGTACTGATGATTCGCTGTATCAGTTCAGTTATTCAAGCATGCGCAGTATCAACAGCTCATCGGTTCTCGGACGCGTCCGAAAGAAACAGTTCTCAGTTCAGTGTACTGGTGATTCGCTGTACCAGTTCAGTTATTCAAGCATGCGCAGTATCAACAGCTCATCGGTTCTCGGCGAGTCCGGAACAAACAGTTTTCAGTTCAGTGTACTGATGATTCGCTGAATCAACAACTCATTGGTTCTCGGACGCGTCCAAAAGAAACAGTTCTCAGTTCAATGTACTGATGATTCGTTGTATCAGTTCAGTTATTCAAGCATGCACAGTATCAACAGCTCAACGGTTCTTGGACGCGTCCGAAAGAAACAGTTTTCAGTTCAGTGTACTGATGATTCGCTGTATCAGTTCAGTGTTTCAAGCATGCGCAGTATCAACAGCTCGAGCTCACAGTTCTCTCAGCACAACATGTCTCAGTTCATTGTACAGGAGTTACATATACTCCGGGATATTAGTTTATTTAGAGTCGGAGGGGCTGTCAGGCATGATCGAAAGTGAGTAACTTTAGTAACTTGTGGATCAGTGCTGACTCAAGACGCGAACTGTTAAGAACGAATCAGTCCGATTTGGTGAATTGGTTCATCCAGTTCACTAAAAAGAACCGGTTCAAAAGAACGATTCGTTCACGAACCGGCCATCACTACTAAAATCTACTGGATAGTAGCTCACCAGGAGCAGGGTTGGAATCTCCTGGTATATATTTATGCATGTTTAAACAGTTGTGTTTAAAACTAACTGTCGATGCACTTTTCTTTTTCCAGTGTTTTCCTCAACAGTGCAGTGGGAATTCTTGTGGTGTCTTCATGCTGATGGTAAGAATGTTTAATTCATCAAAGCTGTTAAGAGAGTAAAATCAAAGTCTTACAGTATTGTTTGTTATTATTATTTCACAGTATGCTCTCAGCATCTGCACATCATGTTCTTTAACATTTACAGAGGTAAGGTGGATTTTCACATAAGTATGCCACCAAACTATGCTATGTGCGCATTTATATTTTTGTGTGTTTTAGGAGGAGGTGCCATTGATCTGTCATGGTGCATTCAGCTAATGGAAAAGTTTTGTCTAGAAGGGTATGATAGGTTTTCTAATAATAATAATTTCAGTGTCTTGGCTGTATTAAGTCACTGTGGGTAAAGTAAAACTGCAAAGCTATTACATTAATAGATGGCATATACTTTTGCATATATTCCAAAGGCATGGACAGAGATCCCAACTCCTTCAGGAAACACTTGACCCTGTCTTCAGGGTTTCAAAATCCACCACCACCAAACTGTTGCCCAGCAGAAGAGTTGTGGTTAAAATGGACATTAATAAGGTAAAGACTTTCGTTGTCATATCCAACAGTTGAATGCATGCCACTATTGTCCCATTATAACTCTGTATATTTGATTTACAACTTGCGTCTTCACAAGGTGCAGCAGCCAACCATTCTGAGAGACCTGTATACAGCGTGGAACTGGGTACGCAGTCACAGAGACTAGGGATGAGCCAGATACTCGGCTGAAACGAGTATCCGGTACGGATAAAGCACTTCTGCCGAGTACGAGTATTATACGAGTAATACGAGTCAATATCTGTGCTCGGATTGAATGAAAATCATCATTGGGTAGCTGATTGTGTCAGTGTTCTGTGATAGGCTAGTCACAGCGCCCCTCCCCTACAGTGATAGCCTAGTCACAGCGCCCCTCCCCTACAGTGATAGGCTAGTCACAGCGCCCCTCCCCTACAGTAATAGGCTAGTCACAGCGCCCCTCCCCTACACACATACAGATGTATTGTGTTGCACTAGGGTTCGCGGGTCTTTTCCGTTAACATTTAGGGTTTCTGAAGCTTTTTACTTCGGGTTGTAACTTTAATAATACGTACTTACTAACCAGTAGAGTTCTGGTAAACGTGGGTTTCGTTCAGACGTGGTGCTTGCTTGGTAGAATGCGACTCGCATTGCGTCTGCCTGTCGCAGATTTTTTTTCTTTTTTAAACCTTCAGCTGTCTCTAACCAGTAACCAGACACTGAGTGTCTGACACGTTTTTGCTGTATTTCATAAAAACATAAAGGTAGTAAGCTAGTGTTATAAATATTACAAATTAATTATTACCGGTTAAAGCCCCGCCTGTTTCAAGATAAGCCCCGCCTACTTCCTGGTTAGGCCCCACCCACTCCGAGTACGGATACAGATACAGATAATTCATATGGTTAACAGATACGGATACAGATACAGATAATGCTGTACTCGCTCATCCCTAACAGAGACTTATTTCTTTTCTGCAAATGAGCAATGATGACCAACAAAATGCCCTCAAAAGGGTCATGTGTGATGAATTCCCTAAGGCAAAGGGTGACTTTATGTTTATTTTTCAATGTCAAGAGGACATAGAAACATTTTTGTCCTACTGCATTGATGAAAAAGGCTTGAAGGTCAATGCCATGTTCCGTCCATGAGTGAGTGAGTGAGTGAGTGAGTGAGGGAGGGAGGGAGAAAGGGAGGGAACAAGTTAATTTATGAATAAATCAGTTGAATAAATCAGTTTTGTCCTGTGTTTTTGTAATCCATTTTTCTTCAATTCAGACACTTATATATGCTGCAATAAGAAGAACAGTTAAGCAGAACATATCTTTAGAAAATATTAAGTGTAAACACACATCTGTATTTCCCAAATTATGTGTAACATATGTAAGCTATAGTTTAATTTTACTACATTTTCTCATACGTTTTATTTTGTCATGTATTAACCTTAAAAATTGTGTATATTATTTTAATGATTGCTTAGGACAACAATACCATAAATACAAGTTAGAGTAAGCAATCTTGCACACAAAACAGACATTAAACGAGCAATATTATTAATTGTTGAAAGGCTGACAAATAATAGTTGCAAATAATAAGACTTGCAAATAAAGTGCTATGACAACGGTAAGGATAGCGTTAATATCTGAAACTGCCGTAAATTGTTTCGACGTACTTTCGACAGGAAGTGGGAGGCGGTGCTAAGATGGCGGGTTGAGAAGTCGTGTTTTCTGAGGCTCGTGATAGTTGTTCCCAAACGTTTGTTTAAAGAGAGTAATTCCAACAGCTTTTGTCAAGATGTCTGCACAAAAACTGATTAAACCTGCCAAGTTGAAATTAGACTCCAAAGGAAAAGGTCTGACACCTAATATCGAAAACAAAGGTGAGACCAGAGAAACGGAGCATGACTACGCGATGGAGGATATTGTGATATATAAAAGAGAGCGAGGTGATGGCTCCCTTCCTTCAATGCCATGTAAAACTCCGGTGGAATAAGGGGTTAAGCCAACAACCAAAAGAGAAAAGAATGAGATTTCTAACGAAACCATTCTGGAGGCAATTTTAAATCTGGAAAAGAGGGTGGATGAGAAGTTGGCGGATTTGAGTAAACAAGCCAAGCAGAGTAGCGCCATGATTGCAAGCTTAGCGAAGGCGATTCAGTTCAACACAGAAGAGGTAAATGAGTGCAAGAAAAGAGTAAAGGACTTGAAAGGACTTGGAGACACAAAATGAACATCTGCACAAGGACAACTGTGATCTTAAGGAGAGAGTGAGAGAACAAGAAAGATATACAGTAGAATGAGGTGGTGTCTCCGTATCAAAGGCATAGAAGAGAAAAAAAACGAAGATATCAGATCACATGTCATACAGTTACTCAGTAAAATTGCACCTGAGATGAACGCGAAAATTGATGAGGCTGTTGACATCGTCCATAGGCTGGGCAGAAGGATGGACAATAAAAACCAAAATGTCATCGTGCTGTTCATTCAAAGGCGGGTGTAAGATGAAATCTGGCGTCACACCAAAACTTCTCTTATCTGCAAGACGGAAGGAGTTTGATTCGCAGAGATGCTTCCAAAGGAGGATTTGGAAGACCGACGAAAGCTGTGGCCTCAAATCGATCAAGCAAGGCGGGCAGGAAAACGTCCTTTTTTTCGCGGTCCATACGGTTTCATAGATGGACGAGGGATCAAAGTTGACGGATGAAGTGATACATTTTAAATTGTCAGGTAGTTGGTAACTTTTCAATGGGGCACAGGAGCTCTATCTAAGGCTACGGTTCACACAGAAACTGAGTTACTAGTAGTAGTTCAATTTGTGTTTTACAGTGATGCCTTGAGATACGAGTGCATTGACATACAAATTTTTTGAGATACGAGCTGTGATTCGACCAAATTTTTGCCTTAAGATACGAGCAAATTTTTGAGATACGAGCATCCGAGCCGCCGATGCCGAAACAAAGGTCCCCCCACACACACACCCGCGCGCATGCACACACACCCGGCACATGAGGCTTCGTCAATGTGTCAGTGAGAATGCTGAATGTGAGCCATGACATCAGAGGATTCCTTAGATGAGCTTTTTGCTGCTAGATGAGCTTTTTTCAGCTTCGTCTCTTCCTTTTCCTATTGAATAAACAGTCTCGTAATCAGAAATCAAGCAAAATCCGCAATATTCAGAGTAAACTGCACACACACACACACACACACACACACATATAAAGCCACCTTTCCACTGCAAACGACAAACGACGGCCGATAAACCGGAAGTCATTCATTTCCTATGGAGAGTCGCAAAGGCGCTGCGTGAGGTGCCGACCATCTGCGGATCCGTAATTTTCGGATCCGTTTTAAGCGTTGGATCCGTTAAAAAATTTTACTTGTGCAACTACACCGCATCTGATATGCCGACCGGACAGGTTTTTATTAAAACCACCGGCAGATGTTAGTGAGGAAAGAGTGACAAAAAAGGCAAAAACAAGTTAACAGAAAAGCGATGAAGAAAATTAAGCAAAATTAATGTAAAGAAAACAGAAATTTTAGCAATTAAGTTCAGTTCAGTTAAGAGAATTTCAGTTAAGTTCATTAATTTTAGTGAAGTTTAGTTAAGTTCCATTTAAGTGTAAAGTAGCATTAAGAGTGTACAGTAGCGAGACAAAATTCCTCCTGTTTAATCCTCCCTCAACCTCTGTGCACATCTTCCGTAAAGTAAACCCAGTTTATTTTTTTAACATTCTCTTTTATTACTGTATGTTTTTATACAATATTTGTCATTTATAAATACTATTCAAAACACACAAACAAAACAACTGGAATGGAATTTTGCGAGCTGGAACGGATTAATGGGATTTCAATTCATTTAAACAGGGAAAATTCTCGAGGCATCACTGTACTAGTTCTCTTCGTCTGTGTTTTTTTGTTTTTTTTTGACGTTGATGATTAAGGACAAAATCATTTTTAGTTCACTAAATGTTCGGGGCTTAAAGGACATTGTTAAAAGAAAAGCTGGTTTTTTATTTTGTAAAGGGCAAAAGGCTAAGTGTGTGTTTCTACAAGAGACTCATTCTTCAGATCTTTTCAGTCATGGTTCGAATCATTCCGGAGGAGTGGCAATATGTTTCATGTACTCCTGGAGAAGTCATCACTTATAAAGCTGAGTTGATGGTGGTACTTAAAATTGATGTTTTTTTATTTCTTTATTTTAATTAATAATTAGGGGGGGGGGGGGGGTGTTACGGTGGCTTAGTGGTTAGCATGTTCGCCTCACACCTCCAGGGTTGGGGGTTCGATTCCCACCCCCGCCTTGTGTGGAGTTTGCATGTTCTCCCCGTGCCTCGGGGGTTTCCTCCGGGTACTCCGGTTTCCTCCCCCGGTCCAAAGACATGCATGGTGGGTTGATTGGCATCTCTGGAAAATTGTCCGTAGTGTGTGATTGCGTGAGTGAATGAGAGTGTGTGTGCCCTGCGATGGGTTGGCACTCCATCCAGGGTGTATCCTGCCTTGATGCCTGATGACGCCTAAGATAGGCACAGGCTCCCCGTGACCCGAGGTAGTTTGGATAAGCGGTAGAAAACAGGTGAGTGAGTGAGAGTAATATTTATGGCTTTAATAATGCAGCCCAAAACCAAAAATTAGTTGAAGATGATAATTTCAGAAACCAAGGTTTTATACCCATCTGATGATGTTTTAGGTGGAGGGGACTGGAATATGGTTCCAGATGAATGGAAAGATAGATGGCCTCCTAGACTTGACAAGGGGCGGATCAATATAAGTGTGGATTTTTTGAAAACAGAAAATAATTTGAATGATGTTTGGAGATATTTAAATCCTGAAGTTGAAGGTTTTTCATGGTTTAAGCCTAATGGGGAGAGCAAGTGTAGAATTGTTTATTGGATGGTCAGTGACAACATTTTAATTTATACTTCTCAATCTACAATGTCTAAAGCTCCACTAACGGATCATTGCTTTATAGATCTTGTTTTAGAACCTAAATTTAAGCAATTTAGAAACAAACACTGTAAAATTTTTCGTTGTAAATTTACAATAAATAATTGGATAAATTTTGCATGACTTTCACAGTAAGGATTACAGCAATATCCTGCGAAATATACTCACAGCAATTTACTGTAATTTTATATCTGTGATATTACAATGCATTGTTGTAAAAGCACAACTGTATACTGTAACTTCACAGCTTCAATGACAAAGCAATTACTGTGATATTACAGTACATTACTGGGGAATAACAATCTTTTGCTGTACATCATTACAACAAGGCCCTGTACTTTTACAGTGTGTACTGTGAAAGTAATGTACAAGTTGACAATAATTTACTATGAATTTACAATGTATACTGTGGAAGTCATGCTAAAATTGTCCAATAACTTACTGTAAAAGTAATGCAGATGAAGCTTCCATTTACTGTGAATTTACAATCATTGTACAATTAACCCCCTCCCCCCAACAAACAACTCTGAGGTAAAGTCAACGTTAGCCCAATGGCATATTTATTAACAAATAAATATTTTTCAATGTACAGCAGATGCCAAGAACTTCAAGAGTTCAAGAAATTCAACTTTCTGGTAATAAAGCCATCTTATAATGCAGAAAATGCAGAGAAATGGTGCAAACTTGCAACTCAACTACCTGTCTCAAAATTCAACTATTCAACTAGCTGTGTCACAATAACAGTAATGGACAGGATGGGAATGAGGCCTTCATGGCAAGATAAGAGAGCAAGGGAGAGAGCGATGAAGGAATGTCGTAAAGGGGTCAGGCGCTCCTCTCAGTCTCAAACATTATTATGAGTCCACACTCAACAGCATTGTGTAAAAATCTTGTAGTGCAAAGTTGTCTTGAAAAATTACAAAAAGAACAAGGCTACTCAAAACTGAGCCTGACAACTATCACTGCAAAAAAAAAACTATGATGCCCACTCAAAGTCAATAAGTTTCCTCAAAAGGGTGCTCACATGAGGGTTCATTGTTGTCCGCTTCTTGATCTTTGAGCCTCTTTCAGGATTGATGCCCAGGAAGCACCTGTTAATAAGCAAAGATAGTTTCAGTTTTAAATAGACTTACAGTATGTATTGCAGACAGCATTTATCAAGGTGTGCTTTTTGCTGTGCTTTTCCCCCACATTAAACCCTAATAGATTTATAATCCAAACTTGTTAGATCTTACTCTCACCATAATTTCTTTTTGCCATTTTAGCCAAGGTGCCTCAGGTTAGGTTTGCCTGAGGCAAAGTGGTTGATTTTCTACTATGAGAGGCCATATCAACATGCGCCGCCACTGAAATGCATCTTCACGCAATTGGCCAGTTGGTAAATTAAAACCAAACCCATGTTGAAAGTATGACAAACACATCCTTTTCAATTAAGGGCCTGAGAGCATTTTGTTCTGCTTTTAAAGAAAATCTTATCTACTTCATTCAATACATTCGCTGTGATTGAACCGGCAGGTATTTGTCAGCATAACGTGTAGAAATCCAGACTGATCTGCAGAGCGAAATTGAATGAGTTCGCGAGATCTGGATGGTCTCACCAGACTAGCCTCAGGTACCTCGTTTGTCAGCATTTTCGACCTCAAGACAATCACTGAGTTGGAAGCCTGTACTATATAATGTGAATTACAAGATTAAATGCGATCTTTATAAAATACCTTTGAATGAACTCCAGCGTCGAAGATCCAGTGGCAGGATACTCAAGGTTGTATACGTAATAGCTGCTGAAGAAAGCAGCTACTCCGTGTAAAAAGAAAGGGTGTGGGCCCATCACGACATGCCCCTCGATGGACATAAGCCATCCAGAGGGCTTCATCATGTTACCGGAAATGAACAGACACAACATTGTGTTATGAGCACTTTTTGATCTGCTTAAGATACAAAGGGCTATACAAATGTAATTCTTATTATAATTATAATTATTATTATTTATTGTGGTCATGTAGATTTCTAGAATGAAAACAAAATAATGAGTTAGAAATGTCAATACTAGATCAAAGTAACATTACCTTGAATAATCAAGCAGGGGGTGGCGGGGAGTTCTGCAGTATTGACGTCCACAGCAGTGGCACATGGCTGTAACATAGTTAACACACAACAGTATGGATTTAGGATAAAGGATAAATATTGTTCATTGGTCAGAGGTAGTAAATCATGCAAGGTAAATGTTGATAATGTAATCACTCATTTTGCATTTTAAATATTTGAATAAAAAATATTACATCAACTTCAAGCAAACTCTTTCGGCTCTTTGAAGTACAACATTAGGAGCAGCAGGATGCAGGCAGCCTTGTCAGAGTCTGGATCATAGCAGCCCAGAACATCACGGATCTTGGGGTTGTCCAGTGTTGCACAGTAATCCAGGATGGTCTGTCCTCGTCGACTGATTGCCTCCTGTAGCTTCTGAAGGACATCAACGTCCGTCAGGAGGCCAAAGTGTGAGAATAGGCATTTCTGAGAGAAGAGAAATGGCCATTCCTGTTTGATCTCAGACATCGCTGCAGCATTAAGGTATTTTCGCAGGATGACGTATGTCTTTTCCATCATTGGTTCTGCTCTCTCTGCCCCACTCATTCCTTCCTCTGTGTATACAGACCTACAAATGTATTGTTAGTACCCAAGTAACAATTAGTCTTGTAGCCGACCAACACACACAGTGTTCAGATCTTGACCAATTACTAAAGTCTAAACAAAATGATCCAAAGACAAGACAGTAGATGGCATGCCTGAGTAGGTGTTCAGCAGATCCCTCTTCATATTCTCCAACGTTGCCTCGGTCCCCCCCCTGGCAAATCTGCTGGGCCCCACCTGACACACCTAGGAGTGGGCATCACAGGGTAACAATACTATTGGGGACGGTTATAGCTCAGAAGTTGGAGCAAGTCGTCTCATGACTGAAGGGTCAGCAGTTTGATTCCCTGTTGTGACTGTCTAAATAGACCCATCCCACAGACGTTATGTTACAGTGTAATAGTGTTGTAAACACAGGTGTATTTTATCAAACTAATTAAAGGGATATTCCACCATTTGAGGAATTAAGCTCATTTTCCACCTCTCCTCGATACCACGTATAGCTCCATCCTAGCATAGATCATTGGTTGGGATTAGACCATTAGCATCTCGCCCGCAAAGTGACTAAAATTTCCGGAATTTGTCCGATTTAAAAGTTGTCTCTTCTCAAGTTAGAACGTGCAATAAAACTAACGGAAAATAAAACGTGGCAATTTTCTAGGCTCATTTGACATAGAACTATACTCTCATTCTGGTGTAATAATCAAGGAACATTGCAAACGTACCATGGGCGCAGTGATATCACGCAGCACCTGAAAGTAGTCCCCGTTGCATTCTAAGTTATTAAAGTTAAACAGCTAACGGTTAGCCCTGCTAATCTATGATAACCTTGACTAATTACAGAAATGTGCACACATAAATAGTAATGTTTGTCCCATCATTGGTTTTATAAACTTTACAAACACCAGATTTGTCTAAACGGTGATAGTGACATGAAAAATTATAGCAAAACTCTCGTCATTACTAACATTAGTAACTATTAGCAAATGCTGTGAGAGAACTTTTAACAATTCCGGGCACTTGCTAACAAAATGTGAACTGTGTCATGCGATAAACGTTTATTTGAAAGTAAATATTATAATTATATTAAGTAACATGGGTGTAAGTGCTGCAAACATTCATGCTGCTCACCTTCTCCATTCAGCCCGGAATAGAAAAGGCAAACGACGGCGCCTTCAGTTCAAAACGAGCGGCAACCTCGCGCTCTTTCTCGTGAAGCCAATAAGGAAGTGACTAAAACTGCAATTCATCAAGTGGCCACTTGAGGCTGGCTGCAGAAGGGAATCAGACCCATAGACTCCCCATGTTAAAATGCCCAACTTTACAGCAGAAAAAACATGTTTACAGCCTGGTGCAAAAAATGATTTTGGTCTATATAGCTAATTTTGCCCTTCAAGGGGGGTGAATTTTTTTCTTTATAACTCATCCGTTTAAATTATATTAAGCCTTAAAGTTCTGCATAATTAAGGGCGTGGCCACGTGAGTGACATGTGGATTGCCGCTGTTGACTTTGAGCTCTGTACACTTTGAGCTTCAAAACCGCTCTTGAGGAGTCTATGTTTTTATACAGTCTATGGTTCAAAACAGTTCGGTTATGTCATGTGACTACCCAGGGCATATTTCAATACAATATTTCACTGTAATAATACTGATTAATGCTGTGAAATCCTTAATGTTTTTCACTGTGTTGCTGTGATATTACAGACCTTGTTGTGATATAACAGCAGGTGTTAGATTGCAAGATTTTACTGTAAAATAAGAGTTAAATGCTGTAAAATCCAAGGATACTGTAGTTTTTACATGTCTTCATTGGGATATTACAGGGAAACTTAATTACAACAAGTTACTGTAAAATAATACTGTTAATTATTGTGAAATGCTGGTAATTTCTAACCGTGAAGGTTACTGGAAATTCAATGCCTTTCTTTTACATAATGAAGAATATTGCAATAAAATCACAGAATTAATAAGGGCTATAGAGAAAGATGATTCTTTTGATTGTAATATAAGTAAATGGGAATTTCTTAAATTTAAAATTAGGGAATTTTCTATTACTTTCTCTAAGAAACTAAACAAAGAAAAAAGGGAATATGAAAGGAATTTAATTTGTGAAAAGTCAGTGTTGTAACAAACTGGTTTTAAATAATTATGAAAAAGAGAAGGTGATGGAGCTTCAGTGTAAATTAGATAATTTGTATCTCGAGAAGGCACAAGGTGCTTATATAAGATCCCGCGCCAAGTGGATTGAGGAAGTCAAAAAGAACTCTTCATATTTTAGTAATTTAGAAAAAAGCAGACAACAAAGAAATACCATAAGTAGTTTACTGATCCATGAAGAGGAATGCAAAGATTTTAGAAGAATCGAAAAAGAAGTGTTCCAGTTCTATTCAAAACTTTATTCTTCAGATTTCTCCTCAGATGAGTCAGATCTCTTTTTTGCTAAAATTCAGAACAATATTCCACGTATTGAGAGCTTGTTTAAAGTCTTATGTGATTTAGATCTTAAGATTGAGGAAATGGATTCAGTGGTGGAGAGGATGCCTTTAAATAAATCCCCAGGGACAGACGGGCTCTCTAACAATTTTTTCAAATTTTTCTGGGGAGATCTAAGACAATTTTTATTTAATTCCCTATTAGAATGTATTAAAAGAAAAGAACTGATAGAAAGTATGAAACAAGGCTTAATTACATTGATTCCCAAAAGTGGCAAGGATAAAAGATTTTTAGACAATTTGAGGCCTATCACTTTGCTTAACACAGATTAGAATTTTTTTAATTTATTCATTCATTCATTCATTCATCTTCTACCGCTTATCCGAACTACCTCGGGTCACGGGGAGCCTGTGCCTATCTCAGGCGTCATCGGGCATCAAGGCAGGATACACCCTGGACGGAGTGCCAACCCATCGCAGGGCACACACACACTCATTCACTCATGCAATCACACACTAGGGACAATTTTCCAGAGATGCCAATCAACCTACCATGCATGTCTTTGGACCGGTGGAGGAAACCGGAGTACCCGGAGGAAACCCCCGAGGCACGGGGAGAACAAGGCGGGAATCGAACCCCGACCCTGGAGGTGTGCGGCGAACGTGCTAACCACTAAGCCACCGTGCCCCCGGTTTTGGAGTAAGATTTATAAATTTAATTGAAATGTTATACAATGGAATAAATAGCACTGTAGCTCTTGGTCATGGAACCTGCACAAGATTCCCAGTTAAAAGGGGGATTCGTCAAGGATGTGGTAGCTCACCATTGCTATTCATTATGGTTGCAGAGCTTTTATCTATATTGATAAAAAATAGTGGTATTGAAGGTTTAACAGTGTTGAATAGGCAAATAATTATAAGTCAGTTTGCTGACGACACAACGTTGTTTTTACAAGATGAACACCAGATTCCACCAGCCTTACATGCTGTTAGTCAGTTTTATAAAGCCTCAGGGTTACATTTGAATCTTAAAAAATGTGAAATAACATTACATTACTTCCCGTTATAGTCATTATTTGATATACAAATCAAGAGGGAAGTTAAATATTTAGGGATAATTATTTATAAAGATAGATAAACAATAGAGAGTAAAAATGTGTTGAATAACATAGATAAATGTAAAGCTCTACTAAATAGATGGCTACAGAGGGATCTTTCGATCTTTGGAAGAGTTCTTTGGTCTAAAATGGATAGTTTGTCCAGATTAATCTACACAGCCTTCTCCTTGCCAATATTGACACGAATGATTAAATTAATAAATAGGGTGAATTTTATTTGGAGGAATAAATGTCATTATATAAGAAAGGATGATTAAAAATTATGAAGGTGGTGTGAATGCGATTGATTTTGACATTATGAATGGGGTTTTGAAATTGAAGTGGTTAAAGTCCTTTATTCAAAATAGTCACTCCTTTTGGTTTATTGTCCCCAATGCAATTTTTAGCAAATTGGGTGGAATACAATTTTTTTTACGCTGCGACTTTGGGTGTACCTACCAGTTAAACTTTCAACCTTTCATCAGCAAGTGCTGCTGTATTGGAGACTATTGTTTAAACATAACTTCACTCCTCACAACACTCCAGTCTGGAATAGCAGATATATAAGGTTCGGCAGAAAATCTGTATATTTTGAGGAATGGAAAGCCAAAGGGATTTGGGCGGTGGCCCATTTCTTAGATGATAATGGAAATTTGTTACTGTATTTTATGAGAATTTTGTGAGAAATACCAACTGCAGTGCTCTGTTAATGTTTACAATAGAATGATTAGAGCTATTCCAATTGTTGTAAGATTAATGGTTAGAGAAGACATTTTGTTCTCCAAGGTCTCTCCAGAATTGAGGCAGCTCTCCTTAGAAGGTTATGACTTTTGTGACAAAAAATGCACAGAGTCATTAAAAAACTAATTTTACATGCTTATCATCCAAACCCTATTAAACGGGACTACATGCTTAAGGATTTTGATAACTCTGAAATTAAAAAAATAAGAAAAAAATATTTGTCTTTCCCCCTCCCTCCTAAAGCTAAAGAGGTGAATTTCAAAATTTTAAATGAGATTTGTCCCACCAACAAATTTTTAAGATTGAAATTTAATCTTGATGTGAATAATTGTGTTTTTTTGAAACAAATATTGAAAATTTGGAGCATGTGTTCTTCGTTTGTGATATGGTGCAACCTTTTTTGAGAGATATGCAAAACTGGTTATGGTCTAGGGAGGTTGAACTCCCTACCCTTACTGTAAAGATAATTAGGTTTGGTATTTTTTTGGAAAACAAAGAGTTTGATTTTATTTGTAATTTTTTGTTATGTCATATGTGCAGATGGTTTAAATCTAGACCTAACTTTAACCAGTGGATGAATGAGGTTAAACTCTTGTGTAAATCCTTAAAATTAGTGAAACAGATAAAAGCCCTCAAATTGATTTCTCTGTTAGACAGAAATAAACTAATTTAAAATAAAGCCCTTTTTGATTTGTTATACATATATAATTATTTACCAATTAGTATTTTATTTATTTTATTTTTATTTATTTTATTTTTTGTCAGTTTGTTTTATTGTGATCTCTGTAATTGGCTATGCTCAACCTATGGCTGATTATTGTAATGTTACTTTGTGATTTGTTTATGTACCTTGTTTGTTTGTTTTCTTATGATTGGTTCAATAAAAAAAAAAAAAAAAAAAAACTTCCGTTTCCGGTTACACCTGTAGCCAGAATGGGCGGAGTTCCGGTTTTGCTCTTTCGTGTCTCCATAACAACCAGCCGCCATTAAAGCTGTTTCCGAGTATATGCTTCTACATTTAATATAATTTACATTATATTCTTTATTTTGTACAGAAGCGATACCACCTCATAAACCACCTGCCAAATACCGTAAATAAATCGTGTCACAGTAAATATTTAACAGTGTAGTTAAATATTTAGTGTAGTTACTTTAAGTAACTTAAAGTTATTTAAAGTAACAGTGTAGTTACTTTAAGAATTAGACTAATATTGAGGACTAATGATTTTTTTAAATAATAAATGTCATGTAAGTTTTCTTTTCCCACACATGCAGTTGGTGACAGCAAAAGATCTTGTTGAGATCCATAAAGGTATCTTGATTTATTAACAAAAAGCACCAACATACTGTACAAAACTCTCGTTGGGGAACAGGATATACATGTATATATACAATACAAATGTCACTGTACAAGAAAAAATTCTTTAAAAAAACAAAAAGAAAACAAAAAGGGGGAGACGCTTAAATACACAAGTCAAAAAAGGCTAAAGTAAATTAAAGCAATTAAAATGCAAGCAGCATTTCCCGGGTTCAAGCGTTTAAGGCCTTTAGGGAGTTTAAGGCCTTAAAGTATTTTCACATACACAAACCCGCAAGTTACAGAGGGTGGCACCCGCTCCTAACCTAGTGTCTTTAATACAGAAAAGCTTACCAACGTGTTGCACAATATATGTCATGTGAAGTACTCACCTGTCCAGTTTCCCCCAAAATAAACAAAGTCATATTGGTGAGTCTACAATCCTCGTGCGAAGCAAAACGTCTCCGTTTTGTCTTTTATTCAGTTATCACGCTCACTGAGTGTGCGAGTGAGTATGTGAGTGTGCGAGTGTGAGTAAGTGTGCGAGTGTGAGTGTGTGTGTAAATGTGTGTGTAAGTGTGTGTGTGTTCCTCGTATGTGAAAACATACTTGGCAATAAAGACCTTTCTGATTCTGATTCTGATTCTGAGACTTTGCCTTACGAGTCAGCACAAAATTGGGTTTTTGGACTGTTGGTGGCACTAGAGGGCTTTTTTTTTTAAAAAGGGCTGTTTTTAGTGATTTTTCCGTTATAGCGCCACCAAGTGGCCAATCGCCTTTTTGAACTGTGACCTCAGTTTGACCTCTTTCACATGTGTCCCAAGTTTGGTGTTGATAGCTCATTTAGTTCTTGAGTTATTGACATTTTAGTAAAACTGGCTCCTCACAGTCCGAAAGTTTTGGGGCCCCTTAAGGACCCTGAATCAAAATTTCGAGAATATTACTGCACTGGATTGGTCTCGATCAGGCGAAAAACCTAGGACTATTTTGCAAAACTAGGTTTCGGACAAAATGCACTATAGCGAAAAAATTTAATTGCGGAAATGAAATCGGAGATATACGTTTTTTAAGTCATGAGCCAAGGATTCCAATGATATAAAGCACTTGAGATTTGGACATAGGGGTTTTAGGGGTTTAGGGACTATGGGGACAAACGCGTTGAGGGGCGCTGAAGCGCCCCAAATTGTCCGATTCCACTGAGACCTTGGCCCTGAGTAACTGTGACCAGTACTACCGTCTGACCAAGTTTGAGCTCTCTAGGCCTTACGGTTTGGGCTGCACGATCGTTTCTAGGGCGGAATAATAATAATAATAATAAAAATCCTAACAAAAACAATAGGTTTCCAGCGCTTCGCGCTTGAACCCTAATAATAATAATAATAATAATAATAAAAATCCTAACAAAAACAATAGGTTTCCAGCGCTTCGCGCTTGACAATGACGCCTGAGATCCCCGTGACCCGAGGTAGTTCGGATAAGTGGCAGAAAATGAGTGAGTGAGAGTGAGTGAAATAAAGTGCAATCTTTAATATCTAAATTTGGTAGTGTTGGTAAGGGTCTTGTACTTGCATTTAACAATGTGTTTTGAATTAACTGTAATAATGGTGCAGGTATTGCTTTACAGATCATATTATATTTTCTATATTTACAGTTCAAATTATATTTGTCTAGGAAGGCTTTATATTCCAGAAGGTTACCATTGTCATCTATAATATCATTCACGAAAACAATTCCCTTTTCATACCAATCATACCTGAACAGTGATTTCCTATTGATTATAATGACCCTATTGTTCCATAAGGTGGATCCGTGAGGAGAAAAGTTATGGGTAAATATCATTTTCCAATATTGAAGAACTTGTTTGTGGAATTTTGACAACTTAACAGGAATTTTGGTCACCTCAAAATCACAATGCAAAAGAAAATCAAGCCCTCCTACTTGTTTAAATAGATTTCTAGGTATGTGAAACCACATAGAATCTGGTTATAGATATGTTTTCAACCATTTAATCTTAAATGTCCCAAACATTGCTTCAAAATCCAATGCTTTAATGCCACCCATATCATAGTCTTTTACCAGCTGTGATTTCTTAATATAATGAGTTTTGTTTTTCCACAGAAATTGGAAAACAATCGAATTAGAATTATAAAACATCTTAATTATTTTACAAAAGTTACTCCCAAAACCTAAAAAATCTAAGATTTCAAATAAAAAAGTATGTTCAACAGTATCAAATGCCTTGTAAAAGTCAAGAAATAAAATAAAAGCATCAGTATTAATGAAGTCTCGATAATCAAGCATGTCTAGTAATAACCTGGTATGGTTATGTATATTTCTACCCTTTATGAAGGCTGATTGACACTCATCAATAATGTGATAATCCCATATTCAGACGATTAGCATAGACAAGTGCTAATAATTTATAATCGTTACATAATAAGTTAATTGGTCTACAATTATCCAGTAAAAGATTATTAAGAGAATTAGAATGATGAGACCATGTTTCATTGTGGGAGAAAGACTACCTTTTGAAATACAATCTAAATAGGCATTATATAGCATTCCCCTGATATCACTCCAAAAGGAAGAAAACTCCACGGATAGCCCATCTATTCCAGGTGACTTCTGGTGAGCAAACAAGCATGGCGCTGACGTGTCCCATACGCTTGAGCCAGGTCGGCGCACCACAAACGTGTGAACTCTGAAAACCACGATCCAGCACATAGTCGTCATCCCCGGACCGATAAAGCCATTCGCCGTTACACAGAATCATATGAGCATGAGCCTCAAGATGAGCCACGGGCCCGTGGCCCAGCAAAGTAGAAAGACACCCCATCAGACCCAGATTGCAGCTTGGCACAGGTGGGTGAATGTCGTGTACGGCGGTGGGGCGGGTGACGAAACACACAGGGTGCCATCCGGAAACCTGCACAGAACACTTAGACAGGGACAGACAGGCAGACAGACAAACGCATAGCACATATACAGGGGTCTACACCAGTTTAGACTGACTCCCTTCAGCCACCGACAACAGCGGGGAATCCGGGCCAGGTAGAGATTCGTTTACATAGGGAACAAGGGTGCAACATTAAAACACTGAACATGTACTGGAAAAATAATTGGAAACCATAAAGTCAACCTTGATGTCTTTTATTTTGGTGAACCATTACCAATTACCTCAAATCATATTGTGTACATAAATTTACAAACTATATACAGTCGATAACAAAACCCAAAAATAAGTCACAAAAGAACGGGGACAAGAGAAAAGAACAAGACTGTGCCAAATCAAAGAAAGAAACAAAACATAACCAAACTTACTAAACAGGAAACAAAACTTCTAATCTAACTCAACCATCACGATAACCCATCCATTAAACAAAAAGAAATATCCTCCACGTCCAAGACGCCCTAAATACACTACACTTACTAGAAACAAAAATACAAAGTGTGGCACGTGTCACTAACCTAGTGTACTAGACAGCAATCAATGGCTCAGTGTTGCACATGTATGTCACGTGACGTCCTACTGTACCTGGTCTTTGTCTCTTCCCCCGTTTAGTACTGTCATTTGATCAACCAGATAACAAACCGCAGGAACACCAGAGAGACAAGACCAAAACTGAGCCACGAACCATTGACTCATCAAAGAACACCGACTTAAACAAATTAATGCAAGGATGGTACAGGGCAAAACAAGCACCCGAGTCAACGACCAAACAAGCAATAAAACAATTGTGGCATTCCAGAGAGCTCCTGCCTCCTGAACAGGTGCGCCTTTTAATCAACAGTAGGGCGCCCTCATTGGTGAATCCGCACGTTGTCGTCACGGTGATTGGCAGACACATATTGACCATGCAGGTAGTCGCATCACCCTGTTAAAACAAAAGTTAAGACACAGAACGAACAAAGGGAAGAAAACAAAAACAAAATACCATTCCCGGAAACAAATAATATGGGACGTAACAGTGTCAAACACATTATCCATGGGGCTCAGTAGCATGTATTGGCCAAACAGTGAACGAACAGCCTTGTCAGTAAGGGCACGAATCAAGGGAACTCCGCAGCAAGCGAAAGCAGCTACCACCAGGAGAATAAGCAGCAAAGTCATACCGAGTCGCAGAAAACCGGCCGCCCAGCTGCCTGAGATGAGCCAGTGGTACCATTCAGGCCCTGGGCTTAGTAAGTGTTCAACATATTTATGTTCCAGTGACAAAACAGTCAAGTGTCCTTCTAACACGACGTGGGCACATAATCCATGCCAAAGGTGGGGAAGTGTCTGATATACAAAATCTCCCCCACAGTACCAGAACACATCTAAAATAGGTACAGTTCCCAATCTAAGCATAGTAATTATGGCTTGATCAGGGCACGTGAAGCTGTCAGACGCACATGGCACACGAACTAATGAAGAGTTGGCATCTAGCGTGGTATTACAAACCTGTTCAGGCAGAAAACCAATGTCCTGGGCACCTAGGGACCTGGGGCAATAGGGAAATCAGGTAGTAGAGTCCATCCTGGCTCTAACATTAGTGTACATAATTTGTGATGGCTGATAGGTGCAAGAGGTACTGAGAGTTCTCAACCATTTGGGACCGTGTGTTTTACTTGGCTACTTGGCGGGCCGACTCTCGGAGCCACTGATAATAGAGATTGTCATTGTAACCCTCCGTAGAGGCATTATAAACTTGAATGAAAATAGAAGAATTGTTTATGTAGTACCTGGTGGCTGGGCTGAGCAACGGCATGGTCATGGCCCCACCTCGAGCCGTGCACTGTGATAAACTACACTGTCCCCAAAAATCTATAGCCACTAGAGAAATCGAGCCTTTGAGACTTGTCTCTACAAGAACGTGCTTGGGTCGTGCTTGGGTAGAGGCATCAAATGCAGACTTAAAGGGTGCGTGAACTACCGCCAGGTCATAATAATACGCAAACGGGACCAAATTAGTACAACAGCCTTTAGTATGATAGGAGCCCATTGACAGGCCAATGGCCGTGCTAGCCGAATTAAACTCACCAGGCTGTTTGAGGCGAATGTCAACTAATGTGCCTGTGGGACCAGGGGATGATGTACCTTTACCATCTAGTGGAGAGGGGATGCGGTTCTCAACCGAATACTTTAAGTAGTATCTTTGGTCTGCTGAGGCTAAGTCCCGGTGTACTGCTTCAGCTAAAAATGATAAGGCATGCGCTATGTGGTGTTTTAGGGCAAAGTGAGCTTGGGATTCGGTAACTGGTTCCTGCTTTCCGTATTGTACGACAGCCAACAGTGTCAGAGCTGCAATGGATGCAGATCGCGAGTCAGCTGGGGGGTCAGAATGTCGCGTCAAGTTGAGCGGAGTAGCGTCATAAATGGTAATATTGAGATTATACATCCCTACACTAAGAGTTTTAACAAATAACACTGTATATCCCGCCCAAAGATTAACAGGACTAGGATGGCTAAGACGGTTTGCAGTGCATTTTGGCTAAGGCGAGGCATGGTCATAATCGTCCAGGCTGAGGATGGGAGGAAATAATTGGCCTACAGCGGCAGGGTCAATAGTGGGCAAATCAGATGTATCGAAGGGAACGGGTGGTGCTTCAAACTCTGGCCGACTGTCAGGGCTCTCTCACCCAGGTGTACGTGGGTGTCCTAATGGTGACGAGGCCTGAGAGAACTGTGAAAAGTACGGGGGCGTGACGTCTGGCGTTGAGCTCACCGTCGGAGTGGAAGCTGGTAGTTCCTCTGAGACTCCTGCAATTGGGAACGGTGGAGAAACGAGGCTGTTATCTGATTCCGTGTGTACCTCAGGTTTCAAGGGTCACTCTTTCTTAACTTGGGAACGAGTATGTTTAGCTGGACCTCCTTTTGATGCTGAGCCTTCTCCTGGATCCGAATCTGAATCAGCAGTGTCTGATGCCCCTCCTGAGTCACGTGGTGGCCTGTCAAGCCTTGGACCTTCTGCTCGACAACAGTGATTGAGGTGATACCAGGGTTCCTTACCTTCTACTTTAACAGCTGTGGGTGTGGCTAAGATCACCTTGAACGGGCCTTCTCGCCGTGGCTCTTTCCAGTGTTTTCGTTTAAACACCCTGATATAAACGTAATCCCCTGGATCCACCTGTCTGAGAGGATCAGCCACTCATTCCCCGTGGGTGGCCTCACACACCTGTGAATACAGAGTTCTGTGGATCTGGGTTAGATGCTTTACATAACTCGACATTTCCTGCTCAATTTGTTTGAGAGGTGGTCCTTTGTAGGGCCCCCGAGTAAATGCTACTGGCATAGGCTGACCTGTCAGCATTTCATGTGGTGTCAAATGAGTGCTCTGATTAGTCTGTGATCTCATTTTCATCAAAGCCAATGGTAGGGCTTGCACCCACGTCAATTTAGTACTAGCACAGATCTTTGCTATCTTTTCCTCTAACATGCCATTAGCCCTTTCCACCATCCCCTGTGACTGGGGGTGGTAGACACATCCCATCCTTTGCTTTATGCAGAGTGCCTGGGTAATAGCTTTAATTACCTCGTTCACAAAATGTGACCCATTGTCTGAACTCAATTTATCTGGGATGCCAAACTGAATAACTTCCCTACAAAGGAATTTTGCCACTGACTTAGCATCATTTTTAGACGTAGCTATAGCTTCTACCCACCGGCTAAACCGATCTACAATCACCAGGATGTAACGTTTACCTTCTTTACTTTCCACCATATCCATGAAGTCCAACATTAAGTCTCGAAATGGGAGACGAGGTTCTGGGATATGCTTATAGGGGCCATAAAGTGTTTACGAACGTTTCTCTCTGCACACAGATCACACGCACGCAAAGCCTTATCCACCATGCTGGCTACATATGGGGACCACCAATCCCTTCGTATTTTGGTGATAACCTCTCTCCTATTACAGTGATCAATCCCATGAACATCTTTAATCAACATTGGGAGTAAAGAAATGGGAACCCCCCACAGTCCATCTCCGCTTTGCCACATACCTGTGTCTGGATCCAACTGAGCGCCTCTCTTTTTCCACATTTCTACCTCCTCTGGACTAGCTGTTGCCTGTGCGTCTCTCACCTCATACCAACACAGTGTTCTCCCACTGCTGCCCTTTTAGCTGCCTCATCCGCCATAGTGTTACCACATGTTACCAGAGAACCATCTGTCTTATGGGTTTTACACTTAACTATTGCCAACTCAAAGGGCAACATAATGGCCTGTAATAAGTCCGAAATTGCAGCTCCATGGGTGATAGCCGACCCATCCGCCCTTTGAAATCCTCTTTGTGCCCAAATGGGGCCAAAGACATGACACAAGATTTTTCGGCTTCTAATTTACATGCTGTTGTCAACGCTTTTATTTCTGCTAATTGGGCTGAACAGGGTTGGGGCACTGTGGCTGCTGCCACCGTCAGAAACACATCATCCTGAGGTTGATATTCCACTACTGCATATCCTGCACAGTTACCTTCATTCGTCCTATAACATGACCCATCCACAAAAAACACGTGCTGAGAGCTGACCAGTGGTTCTGGTTCTAGGTCAGGTCTAGCTTTCAAAAACCTTTCTGACTCTTCAGCACAATTATGGGGGGTCCCTTCTGTGGGCAGCACCATTCTATCTGCAGGGTTAATCGATGTGCATCTTTCAATAGTCAGTTCTGGGGCTGACAATATCACATCGTACCCTGTTTTGTTTGATCAGCAAGCTTAATCATGTCCCTAAGAGGTTGTACTTTTAGTGCAAAATCACATATCCATGGCCTACTAAACCCAGCCATACCAAGAAATGACAGCATTTGTCGCACTGTTTGTGTTTGTGGGGCCTCGCGAACGGCCTTGACATGGGCAGGTGAAATTTTACGGATGGTGCCCTCCAGAACTCTTCCCAGGTATTCTACCCTTCTCTGACAGAACTGCTATTTTTCTTTACTCACCTTGTGCCCATTTAGAGCAAGTGTGGTGAGTACAATGATTGAATCTTGCAGACATTGTTCTTTGGTCAGACTACAGATCAGTAAGTCGTCAACATATTGAAGTAATTTGCTGCTCACCTGTATTCCCGCTAGATCATTTGACAACACCTGATTAAAGATAGATGGGCTCTCACAATACCCCTGCGGCAGTCTGGTGTACGTGTACTGCTTACCGCCATAGGTGAAGGCGAACAAGTATTGAGATTCAGGGTGTAGTGGCACACTAAAAAGGCAGAACATAAATCAATCACAGTGTACCACGCTGTCCCTTCTGGAACATTAGACAGCAATGTATGAGGATCGGGGACACGGGTGTCTCAGCCACCACCACTTGATTAACAGGTCGTAAATCATGCACTAGTCTCCATTTATCCGAATTTGGTTTCTTTACTGGAAAAATAGGAGTATTGCAATGGCTTTGTGTTGGAATTAAAACCCCTGCTTCCACCAACCCCCAATAGTTGGCCGTATACCCTCTACTGCCTGTTGAGTCAGCTGATATTGCTTTTGATATGGCATTGTAGCAGATGGTTTTAGTTGGATTTTTACTAGTCCTGTTGACTTCACTAGGCCCACATCCGTGGGGTGTCTAGTCCAGAGCTGCTCTGGAACTTTAGCTAGTGCCTCATCCCTTTCTTGGTCTGTAAGCTCTAGCTCCTCCGCTACCTGGGGCATCTGAAACTCTATGCTTACTTTAACTTGCATTTTAGTCTTTTGACATACTAACGCTTGAGTGGCTATTGATACTTCTCGGTGTGGTTGCGGAAGTAGTATTTGCAGCAACGTATTATCTCCCGACACCTGGACTCAGTTATTCTTGGTCGGTTTCCAGTCGTCAAAATGGCTAGCTCTCTTAACCATTGGCCCTATATCTTTTGACTCACATTCTTGTCCGACCATTAGAGTGACATGGGGGCAGGAGTCACACACTTCGTATCACAGTTGCAGTTTGTTTGGTAGGGTGACAGGGGTGGCAATTCCCTGTTTTCCCATGATAACAGAGGTCAGCGCAACTTCATGCCTTTGGCCCTCCTCCAGCTCATCCCACAATGATTTGTATTCCTCCTCTTCTTCTCCCACGTCATATTTTATCGTACAATGCCACGGGTCTCGTGCCTCAACACAATCTGGCCTCATGTAGGTGATCCATGGCTTCCATTCTGTGAACCATTTCCAAAGTTGTGATGTCTCTGTCTTTGAGTTCCAACCAATAAACTCTGTCCAAAACAGTGTTTTCTTCTTTGCTAGTTTTCATGACACACTGTCGTGTAAGTAGTTCTGGTAATGTTATCCATACTCCAGTTGGGCCACAGTGTATTTTTGCTCCCAATTTGCACAGTACGTCTCGGCCTAATGGGTTGGCTGGGGTGTCTGGAGAATACAACAGTGGGGTTGGGTCGTTATTCCTTCCACTGTTATCCACTGAGGTTCGGTGAACCGTAAAGTCTGTGTTTTTCCCGAGAAGCCTATTGTTTTTATTGCTTTACCGGTGAGGGGAAGATTGGAACCTACTTTGCCTATACTTGTAAATGTTGCCCCAGTGTCAGTTAAAAATGGAGCCTGTACTGTGTCTCCAATTGCTACCACTAGTGTTTGTTCCTGCACTGGGTGCAGAGTGGCAGCACACTGCACCAGCTCCCCTTAAGGCTTCTCTGGACCTCCTCATTGTCCTCCCGGTGGCGGCCCCTTAGGGTCTCCTTCGGGTGGCATTGGAGTCTGGTCCTGATAACTTTGTTCCATCCACTGTCCACTCCAGTTATCTTGCCTTCGGGGCCCCTGTGTCTGGGGACCCCATCCTCTTGGGCCATTTTGTGTTTCATATGGGCACTCATGTCTAAAATGCCCTGGATCGTTGCACAACCAACATCCTCTTCCTGCTCCAGCTGGGGCCCACGGGCCTCGAGGCATGTACAGTAGGGCCTCTGGAATCCTCTTCCCCTTCGTGCCATTCCTCCCTGCATTCGAGGGGCGTACTGAGGTCCATTTGCATAGGTCATTGGGTTAGGCTGATAGGGAATCATAGGCATACTCTGCTGTGGTAGGAATTGCTGGAACTGTTGGGGTTGAAACTGTGGTTGAAATTGCTGAGGCTGCATCTGCGGTGGCACCGGCTGCATCCCCTCCGGCTGGGGGATTGTGGGTGATGAAGTTATCATAACGACGGCTTGTTTTGCTACATTTTCATCTCTCTTCTTCTTCTCCTGACTTTCTTGCCAGCTCACTCAGCTGCGCCTTATGTAGCTGCAGTAGTAAGTTTTCAGCTGCTTTCTTGTTCTCTTTCTCTTTTCTTCTGTGCAGATCAATGTAGTGAATAATATTGGCCTCAAAGGTGGCCCAGGGCAGGGAGTTCAAGCCCACAATTGTGTCTAGCTGTTCTTGTACTGCTTCAGGGAGGGCCCGTTTCAGCTTCAGTTTGAACAGTGACTGACTAGCTGTTGACTCATCCCAAGGGGCTCCCATCTCTTCTCTCCACTCAGTCTGTAACTTCAGTATGACCTGGGCCACTCCCATGTTGTCCTCCAGTTTGAGTTTCTCCACTTTTCCAGGGTCTGCTTTTGAAGGGTATGCCTGTCGCAAGGCATCCCAAAGTGCATTTCGCCCCGGGCCCAGCGGATGGTGATCATACTGCGGCCCTTCTGCTAGGTCTGGCTTCTGCTTGATCAAATATGTCCAACATTTTTGCTTTTCTCACAGTTTGAGACAAGGTCTCCTATAGCCAGGTGTTGTCCTGTTGTCTGTTCTTCGAACTGTGTAATCCATCGCTGTGCTCCATCACACACTGGGGAGACGAGTAATCAGCCCTGTGATGTCCATAAATGTCCATGGCACATAGTTTGGCTGTTTCCCTTTTATGATTAGAGGAAACTGTCCACGCCCCCCTTCTTCTTCTTCTCCCTCACTTGTATCTTCATACTCTCTCTCTAGGGCCAACTCATTCCACGGTTGCCGGCGTGTCATAGATCGCGTAGGCATCCGAGTCATGTTTCCATCTTCACACTGCCAGGACTGCTTTCCTCCTTTCTTTTTCTCTGCCCTTTCCTTCGGTCTCGCCCCTCCTCCTCCTTCTTCAGGGTCACTTCTCACGGTGGCTAGAGTTCTAACCAGCGCCTCCTGTATCTCGACTATTCTCCTCTCTATCTCTGCTAGCTTGACAGCAGAGGCCTGTGCATCCCTTCTCTCACATGTCTCAGTTCTCGCATGTACTCCAATTCTTTCTTCCTTATTGGTGTCATCTTCACTTCTCCCTTTATCGTCATCCATTTTCCTTTCTCTCCCTCCTTTTCATCTGACACCTCACTGTCTGATGTTTTCCTTCTTTCTAGCTCTTCTCATTGCAAAGCGGTCGTTCTGCTGTGTCGGCTGTCATCGTCACTCACTGCCTCCATCTTTTTGGTGTCCCGACATCCCGGGCTAGATTGAAGAAACGGAGTGCTGTGAGGGAGATCATAGAACCATGGTGGGCTACAATTATCTCTCCAGTATTGCTCGACTCTTTTTCTTGTATCACCGTCCCAGCTTATTAAATCTTGTTCTCCACAGGCGGCATCCAGCTTAGGTTTCTCCCCTTCACTCTCTCTCTTCTTGTCTTTGTGCAGTCACACACTCTCTTTCTTCTTGTTTCTCTTCTTGTCTTTGTGTCTCCTCACCTTTCCTCTGTTCTTGTCGTTGTGGCCTTTCATCCTCTTTCTCCTCTTGTCTCTGTGTGAAGACACCATGAAGTACTCCAGATGTTTTGTTCAGTTCTACTTCCTGTTCTGGGCTCACTATCTGGGGGTACATTCCTACCAACTGTATTTTCTGGCCGGGTTTATCATTGTATGGGGGTGGTCTCTCCCGCTCGTCATGCCTCTCCAATGGTGGGGCTGATTCCTCCTGTTTTCTTAGCCCTTGATGCTTCTCCATCTCTTCTCTACCCTCTTGTCCTCTTTTCTCCTCTTCTCTCCTTATCTCTTATTTTAATCTTAACTGTCCCTCTTCTTCGAACCATTCCACGATTCTGAGCTTCTCCCTAGTCTTTTCAAACCTCTCCTTTTTCCTCTCTGCCTGACATTCTATTCTTGCCTTCATCCTATAACATGATTCTCTATCAAATGTTCCCTCTATAGGCCATTGCAATCCTCCTTGTGTCTGGTCGTGCCATTTCTTCATGTATTTTAAAATGTTGTCTGTATTATCTTTGTGTTTATTTACCACAATGCTCACAGGGGTTAAAAAGCCCTTTCTATCCATTATCACTTTAGATCTGGGGTTGTATCAAGGAGGTCCACCTTAATGCAGCATTTATTTGCTTCACAGTCAAACCCACTCGCACAGGGCCCCGCCTTGTTTGCTTTTTCAATATGTTTATCTTATCAACCACTACTGCCGTGCTGATTCATTCATTCATTCATTTTCTACCGCTTATCCGAACTACCTCGGGTCACGGGGAGCCTGTGCCTATCTCAGGCGTCATCGGGCATCAAGGCAGGATACACCCTGGATGGAGTGCCAACCCATCGCAGGGCACACACACACTCATTCACTCACGCAATCACACACTAGGGACAATTTTCCAGAGATGCCAATCAACCTACCATGCATGTCTTTGGACCGGGGGAGGAAACCGGAGTACCCGGAGGAAACCCCCGAGGCACAGGGAGAACATGCAAACTCCACACACACAAGGCGGAGGCGGGGCCGTGCTGATTCCTCTTTCCCAATTCACCACTCTCGGCTCTACTGCCACCACCGCTACCAGCCCAGAACAACAGCTTATTTGTGTGGGTTTATAAATTAACAGACCGGCTATGATCTCATTACTCTCTCCTACCCCTCCCTCTGTTGCTTCAGATGGTGGCAATATTATCTGACAATTTACAGGGTCCTTTAACAGCTGCCACAATGCCAGACTTAGTACCTTAGATGTCCACTGGCTCCTTATCTTCTCACACCACCCCACGCCGGGGAATTCACAACACAACTCGCTTAGTCCAGTAAATTCAGACAATGCTCACAATTTGGCATAAATTTCTATCTCAGACTGCCATTTCTCTACACCATTTCTCCCTCTGCATGTGCGCTCATCGAAAAAATGTGTGCGTATTCCCTGTGTCTCTGCCTCAAGATCAGCTCTATCCATTCATCACCATCATTCAATTAGCAGATATTTCATCATACACATAACAAACGCAGCTTCTATTGGAATTTCCCCCAACACACCACAATTACTTCTATTATCACAACAATTTTATCTATCATTAATCCTCACTGCTCTGGTCCTTCTTAGATTATCAACACACATGCTCATCACCGAAAACTCTTTGGTTCAGTAATTTAAACACATCGTGTTTCTACACAATATCTTTAAATTATTTGTGGGGGTGCCCCTCCCTACCATGCAGACCAGTTCACACTAACGGCGGTATCTAGGGACACAATCTTTCTCTTTTACTTTCTTCTTATATTTCCACCTGTCCGTACAGCCCTGGATCTTGTGGGGAATTCCCAGCCCACTCACCAGCGTTATCCACAGGAATTTTTACTCACAAAGTCCACTCGCCCGTACAGGCCGATTTGTTAACAGATATCTTTGTGTCTGGTCATGCTCCTTCTGTTCACGAATAGCGGTAGCCACCAGACTTCCTTGCACACACACATATGCAGCCAATCTCACTCTACACAGGCACACTTTCATACATCTTCATCAATCTCATATCAAGCCTGTTCTTAACCCACCCTCCCAGGCTGCTTGGCTCAAAGCCAACAGCTGTACCCTCCCCAGGGCCACCTCTCCCCACAGACCACAGAATTACTATACACAGACTTTGAGTTTAACAGGTGTCTGCTTACCTTGTTATTGAGGCTGGCCTCTGCGGTCTGATGGGGTGAGCGGTCCTGACTTAGGCCCCAGCCTTCCGTTGACTTGCGAGAGCTCCCGGGTTTCGGCACCAAATAAATGTCGGAACTCAGAGCAGCCCTCTGAGGCGACACTTCTACTGGGTGGATCTGGACGTCTACCAATTACCACTAAATTTGGTCGCAGGCTACGTCGAAATTGAGGTGAAGAAAATAGGCATCACAAGCCTGAGTGAGCTCAATGAAGTCCCAATTTTATTGCAGCAGGAAAACAGCAACGTTCTCAGTGTCTCCTTTCCAGCATCAAAATCAGCAAAATAATCCAACATCCAAGCGTGGTGCAGTCGAGTGCGCAAAGTCTTGGTCAGGCTTCCTCTATTTATGCTCGGGCGCTATCAAGCGCCTCCTTTTTCTTAATTTACATAACTTGGCCAATTTCCTATTATTTCTAACTTTGACATTTTTACTCCTCCTATCTATTTTACATGACCCCTCCCTATTTCCCATTATTTTCAATTTTCATCCTACCCCTCCCCTTTTGTCTTTCCTTTTATGGAGTTCCTGTCTTTTGATTTCCCCTTATTTCCAACCCAAAGCATTTGTAAATGTTAAAAAAATGGCTCTTTTTAAAGCCCTTTTACTTCCTGAACCTCGCACAGTTCACCCTCCGGACTTTGTGTATGTGTGGGACCTCGTAGACATTTTGCCTACGCCCGTGTTTCGTGTGGATCATTTTTCCTCATTTTCTCTCTGCAATTCTACAAGGTAAGAAATGCTTTTACTAATGTTCAGCACCGGCTTCCTTACTTGATTATATTATACATGCATGCAAATGATTAAGTCTTGGTTAATTGGATTATAATAATTCTATTATGTATTATCACTACCGCCACATCTGAATGTTTGCAACTATATGGATATGTATGTGTGTGTGCCACGCTCAATCCTTATTCTTGTCACCCTTAACTGATCCAAACCCTGCTTAATACCCTAAATCTATTTATCCAACAGACACCATGGCGTCTAAGAACACCAGGCCCAATCAGCCCTCGCCACCCAGGCCTTATCCTGCAGGTGGGATGACGGCTCAGACAACACCTGATGGCCATTTACGCCATTACCGACATTCTCATCTCTACACTACTGATACCACCAATTTCACCCTCTCTCCTGTTATCATCTCACACCGGGCCTTCCAATGTGATGCTACTACTCAGACTGATCCAATACCTTCTCCTGCCATTGTGCGGAGCACTCAGACCCCCCTTCAATCATGGAATTATCGCTATGCCTGCGGAGCGTATGATGGCTTACCAGTAAACCCTGTGTCTCCCTATGGTCCATCATCCTCTGGCCCTTTTCCCCCTCCTAGCCCAGACCCCTCATCCTCCAATTCTTCCTCTCCTCCTGTTCCTTCCCCTCTTTCCCTCAATCCTACTTCTCCAGCCCCATCCCCTTCCCCTGGTTGCTCTGTCGGAACTCAGAGAGCCCGCCTCCAAGTGGACATATCGCAAGGGCGAAATACACTCTTAGGTTTTTAGCCGAATTTTAACTATTTAAACTAAACTTTACTGATAACACTATAATTGATACAAATAAGCAATGAGAAGATTTTCCAGACCTGGATGAGAATGAGCAAACTTTTTTATTGCAGTCAATCAGCCAACACTTCCATTGAGCTCTATGTTGACTCCTTAAGCTTGCTAAATTTATGAGCTTTACTATGATCTCAGTCTTCATTATGATCTCAGTCTGTCACTTTCCAGACTGCTGCTTGCACATACTTATTTTAAGCCTTAGTTCCTCTATTTCTAAAGGCCAGGTTCCCCTTTCCCCTTAGATCCTTACATCTGAGTCAGCAGGTTCGTCCAGCTGGTCTACTTCTCCTAAGCACTGAGTCACTTACTTTTACTAAGTTTATGATTACAATAAACGTCTTTCCTTGTTGACTCTGGCCTATTCCCATACATCTTATGTTAATATTTTGTAATGCATAATACTTTACTTTGGGGCATTCTCGAGTCTCAAGATTTTTTACAACAGCTCTTACATATATCTTGAATAAACCATTCTCAATAAAACCATCTCCCACTTCTTCATGGCTGTGTGTGTGTGTGTGTGTGTGTGTGTGTGTGTGTGTGTGTGTGTGTGTGTGTGTGTATTATTCAATATTATACGAAACCTAGTTGATTAGTAAAGATGAGTACATATGGAATCATAAACATGAGTATCTAAAGAGATGATTACATAAGCTGAATCAAAAAATGAGTACCTAAAAAAATGAGTACACAATCTTGTCTCCCAAGATTTTTTCTCTACAATGTGCAGTTGATATATATATACGTGTATATATATATGTGTATATATATATATATATATATATATACACGTATATATATATCAACTGCACATTGTAGAGAAAATATATATATATATATATATATATATATATATATATATATATATATATATATATATATATATATATATACATACATATATATACATATACAAATATAGGCAATTTGTATGTACAGATGTGCAAGTGTGAGGATGTGCAATTGAAGTATACAATATATACAATTTGTATGTACAATTGAAGTAAACAGTATAGACAGATTGTATGTACAGATGTGCAAGTGTGAAATGTACAATTGAAGTAAACAGTATAGACAAATATATGTACAGATGTGCCAAGTATGAAATGTGTAATTGAAGTAAACATGGTACAAATGTGCAAGTGTGAAATGTGCAATGTGTTCTGGTGCTCAGGGCTCTGTAACGTTGACCAGATGGCAACAGTTCAAAGAGGGAGTGTGCTGGGTGTGAGGGGTCCATAGTGATTGACTTTGCCCTTTTGCTCATGAATGTGGTAGCTCAGTGGTTAAGGTGTTGGGCTACTGATCGAAAGTTCATGGGTTCAAACCCCAGGTCCACCAAGCTGCCACTGCTGGGCCCCTAAGCAAGGCCCTTAACCATCAGTTGCTCAGTTGTAAGTCACTCTGGATAAGGGTGTCTGCTAAATGCCATAAATGTAAATGTAAATGCTCACTCTGGAGAAGTACAGATCTTGGAGAGTGGGGAGTGTTGTACCAATGGTTCGCTCAGCGGTCCGGACTACCCTCTGTAGTCTCCTGAGGTCAGATTTGGTAGCTGAGCTGAACCAAACAGTAATTGAGGTGCAGAGAATGGATTCAATGATGGCAGTGTAGAACTGTTTCAGAAGATCCTGTGGCAGGTTGTACTTCCTTTGCCAGCAGAGGAAGTTCAACCTGCCACAGGATCTTCTGAAACAGTTCTACAGGTTGAACTTCCTCTGCTGGCAAAGGAAGTACAACCTCTGCTGGGCCTTTTTCACAATGGAGTCTATGTGAATATCCCACTTCAGGTCCTGGGAGATTGTGGTTCCCAGGAATCTGAATGACTCCACTGCTGTGACAATGCTGTCCATGATAGTGAGTGGAGGGAGAGCAGGGGGGTCTCTCCAGAAGTCCACTATCATCTCCACTGTTTTGAGCGTGTTCAGCTCCAGCTTGTGTAGCAGCACCATACAGCCAACCGTTCAATCTCCAGTCTGTAAGCAGACTCGTCACCGTCCTGGATGAGGCCAATCAGTGGGGTGTCATCTGCAAACTTCAGGAGCTTGACAGATGGGTCATTTGAGGTCCAGTCATTCGTGTACAGGGAGAAGAGCAGTGGGGGAGGACACAGCCCTGGGGGGCGCCAGTGCTGATGGTGCGGGTGCTGGATTTGAGTTTTCCCAGTCGCACTAGCTGCTGCCTGTCTGTCAGAAGGCTGGTCACTGACAGACAGAGGAGGGCACAGAGAGCTGGGTCAATCTGTAGTCATTAAGTCTGGTTATTTTGGGTTTCTTTGGGACAAGAATGATTGTGGAGCTTTTGAAGCATGAGGGTACTTCAAACAGCTCCAGTGATGTGTTGAAGATCCGTGTGAAGATGGGGGCCAGTTGATCAACACAGGTTTTCAGACAGGCTGGTGAAACACTGTCTGGGCCTGGTGCCTTTCTTCTCTTGATCTTCCTGAAGACCTGACACACATCATCTTTACTGAACTGAATTGAAGGTGTGTTGGAGTCGGGGTTTACAGGAGGTGTGAATTGGGCTTTTTCAAACCTGCCGTAGAACTTGTTCAGGTCATCTGCCAGTTGTTGATTCACCACAGTGCTGGGGGATGGTGTCGTGTAGTTGGTAACGGCTTTCAGACCTTTCCACACTGAAGCTGAGTCGTTGGAGGAAAACTGAGTTCGTAGTTTTTCAGAATAATTCCTCTTTGCCACACTGATCTCCTTTTCTAGTGTGTATTTGGCCTGTTTGTACAAGACTCTATCCCCATTCCGGTGAGCATCCACTTTAGCCTGATGGAGCTGGCCGAGTTTTGCAGTGAACCATGGCTTTTCATTGTTGTAACTTAAGTGAGTCCTGGTAGGAATACACAAATCCTCACAGAAACTGATGTATGATGTCACAGTCTCTGTGAGCTCGTCCAGGTCGGTGGCAGCAGCTTCAAAAACAGTCCAATCCGTGAGAGAGAAACAGGCTTGTAAATTCTACTCCGCTTCCTCAGTCCATCTTTTTACAGTCCTTAATACAGGTTTAGCTGATTTCAGTTTCTGCCTGTAGGTTGGTATCAGATGAACTAAGCAGATCAGAGAGTCCTAGAGCTGCCCGTGGGACAGAGTGATATGCATCCTTTATTGTTGTGTAGCAGTGATCCAGTGTGTTACTGACTCTGGTGGGACATGTAACATGCTGTCTGTATTTAGGCAGTTCATGTGTGAGAATTGCTTTATTAAAGTCCCCAAGAATTACTAGTACAGAGTCCGGGTGTTGTTGCTCACTCTTTATGATCATGTCAGCGAGTGTCTGTAATGCCGAGCTCAAGTGCGCTTGCGGAGGAATGTAAACACTCACCAGAATGAACGAGCAAAACTCCCGCGGCGAATAGAACGGTTTGCAGTTAATGAAGAGTGTTTCAAGATCAGTACAGCACATCGTCTTTAACACAGTTACATCAGAACACCACCTTTCATTGATGTAAAAACACGTCCCGCCGGCCGCGCAATTTCCCCGTTGATTCCACGTTGCGGTCCGCTCTAAAGAGCTGGAAGCCCGGCAGACTTATCGCGCTGTCCGCAATAGAGTCGTGTCGGAACTTAGAGCCCGCCTCCAAGCAGACATATCACAAGGGTGATTTATACTTATAACTATAACTGTTTTGTCATCTACTTTAACCAAATCCTTCTATTAATACTATAATTAATATTGATGATATAAAGAGAAGCTCCTTCAGACCTGGATGAGAATGAGCAAAAACTTCTTTATTGCAGTCAGTCAATCATCCATTCCATTGAACTCAAGGCAAACAAAAATCCATAGGTCAAAAAGAACAAAAGAAACCCCGAAAGAGTATTCACAGGTAACCCCGAATATCTCCTTTGCAAAACAAAAGATTCAAAGTATCAAAAGAATAAAAGAGCTGCAGCATCCAAAAGATAGCTTCACCGTCCAAAAGAACTGCTCTCCCCACGAAAAAGGAACTAACCTTTTCAGTGAAATTCCCCTCAATATATACCCTGGCGCCTCTAGGCGCCTCCTCTCTACATCTGCATACTTTCGGGCAATTTCCCATTATTTCTCAATGTCGTTTCTGAAGCCCCGCCTAATCATTTACATGCTTCTTCTGAAATCCCCTTATTTCCCGAATTACCTCATACGCCTCCTTAGTGACCTAATATCCTGTCTTTCTGAATTCCCCTTAGTTCCCGGAATCCTCACCTGACCTTTACTCGTATGCCCATGTATGGGTTTTCCTTTCTTCTTAATTTCCTATTATTTCCGGCCTTTTTCATCACTTTTATTAAAAAATATGCTCAAGAGAGCTCTACTTCCTAGTTGGTATCACATTTGTCGCTCAGTCTTTCACGACGGACGCTTCGCGGATTAATCTTCTGTTTCAGCTACAATGAGTAAGTTTTTCTCCTTTCTTTCATTATTATTTTACTATATGAGATTAACTTTGTCATAAGTTCTTACTTCTACTTGGTTATACTGTAATTCTACTATTGCTTTGCTGTAATGCTATTGTGTATATTACTTGAGTCCTTAATGTTGACCCTCTTAAGCTTGGCTAAACTTGTGACCTTTATTATGATCTCAGTCTGGCCTTCAGACTGGGCTTGCTCATTGCATACTTTAAGCTTTTAGTTCCTCTATTTCTTAACACGGGCTACTCCCTTTCCTCTTAGGTTCTCAACCTCAGGGTCAGCCAATTCGTCCTGGTCACACCATCTGGATCTCTCGGCCTACTCCCTATAGGAGGCCAGTTCCTGCTGAAGTGTTAACCACTTTCCGTCACTATCACCTGAGTCATCTATCTCATGAGCTCTGCTCCTTCCTGGAACGACTGTGTTCCTCTACACTCCCCGAGCAGCCTCTCACGCCTTTTCACATTGTGCAAGCGCCTATGACTCGGTCTTTCTCTACCCAGACACTCCTGCCTCCTGTTCTGGTGGACCAAAGGACACAAACTGATGGTTGTCCTCACGCTGAACCCTGTTGCCTTAGGCTGACAACTCCTGCCTCCCCTCCTCGTTCCTCATCTCCTCCTTTCGCCTATATTCGCCCTCTCTCCCCCACTTTGGCTTCTTCTCCCTCTAATTCTGAGCCTGGCTCCCCAGGCTATGTTCCTTCTTCCCCTTCGCCTAGGCCTGGGTCTCCAGACTACACTCCTACTTCTCCCAGGCCTGATAGCTCTGGGTCTCATTACTATTATTAAGTTTATTTGTAATTTGTAATAAACTCCTCCTTTCCTCTTTATACCTTCTGGGTCCTGTGTGGTTTATTTATGCGTTAGTTATATATCACTTTACTCTTATTATGACATCTGAGATCTATTCTCATGTATCTTATGATACCAATCATAATACTCTTAAAGTATGATCCCTACTTCTCTGGGGCACTTCTATAGTGTAAGATTTTGCGCAACTTCGATTTTCACAACATCAGTCGTTCAGCCATGTTTCCATGAAACAGAGAGCAGCAGAGTTTGAAAAGTCCTTATTAGTCTGAATGAGCAGAAGGAGTTCGTCCGTTTTGTTGGATAGAGAGCGGAGATTCGCCAGATGGATGCTAGGCAGCGGTGTTCTTAAACCGCGCTGTCTAAGTTTCACTAACGTGCCGGCGCGCTTTCCCCTCCTGCGCGTCCCGAAGCGCTTAAACAGCGCAGCCGCTCCGCCAACTACAATATTCAGAAAAACATCAGAATAATCAAAAACCGGTAAAAGATCTTGTGGTGTGTGCTGCCTGATGTTCAGCAGTTCATCCCTGGTGTAACTGATCGGAATTTCTTGGCATAAAACAGTAAAAACTAACAAAAACAGAGCAAACACTGAGGAGCTAAGCACTGAGGCTGCCATCTGCCCCACCATCTTGCATCTTTGGTGTCTGTTGATGATGCAAACCTGTGTGTGTGTGTCTTTAATAAAAATGTATTTAAATCATGTATCATTGTGCTGTAGGCAGAACTACACAACATTACAAGATCTTGTTACATTAATTAATATTTCAAATAATATATTGCTAATTTGTGATCATCTTCTTCCAGCACCCTTGTACCAGACATACAGGGTTACAGGATGCTTTATTTAATACTTTGAAAAATTAATATAGATAATTTTTAAAACTCATTTTATAATAAAAGAATTTTCCTTTTTACACACCAAACATGCAGAATGTTTAACTCCTGTCGATCACATTTACGGCATGTAGCAGACACCCTTATCCAGAGTGACTTACAACTGAGCAACTGAGGGTTAAGGGCCTTGCTCAAGGGCCCAGCAGTGGCAGCTTTGTGGACCTGGGGTTCGAGCCCATGACCTTCTGATCAGTAGCCCGACACTTTAACCACTGAGCTACCACATCCCACATCCCTGATCAGACACTTCTGTTTTTTATTTGTCTTGTTTTTTGTTTTCTCTTAGATAAGAGCTACACCTCTATAGAGGAGGAGAGTAAACATAAAGAAATCTGGATTAAAACTCTCGAACTTGTCAGAGAACACAACAATTTGGCAGACCAGGGATTGAAGAGCTTCAAAATGGACATGAACTTCTTTGCAGACATGGTAATAAAAGAAAACCTTTAAAAGTTTAAAAAAATCTTTAAAAATATCTGGTGAGATTTAAAGCAAGCATTGTGTTGAGACACTGTAAACAATTTTAAGCCAGTACAACAAAAAAAAATCTTAGTACTAATTTCCCCTAGCTTTTTCTTGTTTACTCAACTTTTATAAATAACAGTAACACTGACTCAAATATAGTTGTCAGTTATACAAAAAATGTTTAGTTGAGATAACTTATGATTGTTTGTTTTCTGGAGAGGTAAAACTGTTCTATAACAAACCTTTTTAAGTTGCACCAATTCAACATTTTTAGTCTGGGATCTGGGAGCATGAGTGGTGTGAAATAAAGAAAAACGACGTGAGAGTGATAAACTTTCTAAAAGAGTTTGACTTTCCCAAGCGTTTAAACCCTCGAGATGCCCTTTACGGTGGTCGAACGAACGCTTTGCATTTACACTATGTAGCACAACCTGGTGAGAGAATAGATTATTACGATTTCACGTCACTTTACCCGTATGTAAACAAGACGAAAACATATCCTATCGATCACCCCACAGTCATTTTTCTTCATTTCACACCACTCATGCTCCCATTTCGTTGTGACATGAAAATTGTGCGTGTCTTGCAAATACTTTATCTTTTCCAACGACTTAACCCTGACATCACCAAAGCTAACTTTGCGGTTAAGAGGATACGGTGCTGACGAGGGAAAACACTTTTCACAGCCGTGATAAAAACAACCGAGAAACTCAAAAGCCTTACGCGTCTGACCCACTTCATAATAACCGTCAACGAAATATGAACCGAACCCAACTTCACCTTCTTTCAGAGCATGTTGAACAGGTAGGTTATGTGTGGCGAAATGTATTCGAGCCACTGAATGGCAGGTGTTGAGAAAGATTTCTGCCTGTTGATGTAATTATCGAGAGGTGGAATGGTGAGAGTGTTTTCTGGGAGAAACTTTGTTCTAAAGATTTTCATACAAACGGAAGCGATCATGATACATTCAAAAGGATCCAAGGCTGTGCTTTGTCGATTTTCATCTCTGAAAGCTATACAACCTTTTCTCAAAATGTCTAAGTCATTTACACAGTATTCAGTCATCTCTTTCTTGAAATCAAAAACTTTATCAGACACTGTCGCGTACCACTTGAAAAAATCCTCCCTGTCTTTAGACATCATGTTATCCACACCGTAAAATCGTGGTTCGGGGTAGGGCCCTACATAGCTTTGATTTTCTAACATGTTCCAGAAATGAGAAAAATATCCTTTCTTTTTTTCTGAAAACCCCATGGCCTTAGAAAGATTGCTAAGCTTCATGGGTAAGAATGACTGGCTATTGATGTATTTCTGGTTGAAATCGGTATCGGTTCCTTCTTTCACTAAATGGTTTAGCAAAAGGTATGAATCAAACCCTCTAGCATTATGTGCGATAAAGGTATAACCTCTGAATCTCCCACGGCGAAAATGCCTAAAAAATGCTGCGATGCACATGTCACCTGAAAACACCCATGTCTGACCGCGGTAATTAATACAGCATAACAAATTAGCTGTATGAGTGCCCATTTCCTGTCTAGTTTCAAAATCATAAAAGATGTATCTCTTATTAGATTTTTCCTCTTTAACGGCCGTATAAAACACCTGTGTTCACAATCTGTATCAAGTTTTTAACCACAGAATTTACACAATCTCTCAGGGCACACGTGACATTTAAGGCCAAATGGGTTGTGGTAAACCATATTACAGTTACTGCAGTAGAAACCTCTTTTGCACTGAGAATATTCACCTGCTTCTGACTGATGCAACGCTTTGTGACTATCGAAACAATATTTTGATCTACACAACCTCATACAATCCGGGCATTTTGTTATGTTTCGAGGGTGTTTGTAGCAGTCTACATCACAACAAACGTTACAACTCTATACACAACGATGGTTCTGCATATCTGTAGGAGCCAATGTTGTAACTGTATTTTGGGCTGTCACCAGGTGGGGGTAGTGTGTGCACAGAAGGGTTAAAAAGGTAGAGGAAGTTGGCTTGGACAGAGAGGTTCCTACAGGTAGAGGAAGTTGGCTTGGTGGAAGGGGGAACACGTACAGTTTTTTACCACACAGAACACACTGGATATCAACTTTCTTTCTTCAGGGATTGTAAATATATGCTTGCATTATTGAAAATGGTGCAGGCATATATTTACAATCCTTGAAGAAAGAAAGTTGATTTTATCCAAGCCATCACCAGCTATAGGAGCTATAGGAGCTGCTGGAACAAAAGTAAAAAACTCGTCCCCGTTGGATCGCTGAACGGCGTTGAATGGATTATACGTGAAGCACTTTTGGAGTGGATTTCTGTATAAACGCCAAACAAACAAGGGTGAATGAGGAATCAACGGATCCTGCTCGCTTTGTTCAAGTTCGCAAAGAGTGGTGGTGTCAAGTCTAAGTTTTGAGACTTTACAGTAACAACATATGCTTTCTTGGATCCAGGGAGTACAGCCACTTTTTGTACTGAAGGGCTTATGCGGAAGCTGAAGATGACTGGAACAAGAAGGTGCATATTGCTTCGAACAATGGGGGACAAATGTGGTAAACACATCTGTGCTCACTGGACTGGAGATATCAGGATAATGTTAAATGTAAAAATGTATTTTTTGTTAAATGTAAAAATAATGTGGTTAATCAAGAAGATTTAAAGAAATGGACATATTTGGATGATGCCAAGATTCCCAAACTGGATGCGGAAGTTGAATTGTTAATTGGCACAAATGCTCCAAAGCTCTTGGAACCATGGGAAATTGTCAATAGTGAAGGTCAAGGACCCTATGCCGTCAAGACCTTATTGGGGTGGGTCATAAACGATTTTGTAAAGGGAGCAGATGATGGACGGAAGACTGGCTTTCAAACAGTCACTGCTAATAGGATTGTGTTACCAAGCTAGAAGAGTTACTAATTGCTCAGTACAATCACGATTTCAGTGAGAAATCTTCAGATGATGATCTCAAAATATCTAGAGAGGATCAAAAGTTTATGGAGATAATGGATCAGTCAATTAGCACTAAAAATGGTCACTACTGTATTGACTTACCCTTCAGGAAGGATGATGACATCATGCCTAATAATAGGTGCCTTGTTGAACAACGTTTAATGAACTTGAAAAGGAAGTTCAATAGGAACCAGGAGTTTTCAAATGGTTCAGATCGACGGCACTCTGTCCACCATCGAGTATCAAGGAGAAGCTTTGGAAAATGCCAACACTAACACAGAAGTACTCAAGAACATGGGCTTAGCATCCAATTCCATGAAGAACGCTCACCAGAACATGGATATCGACAAAATGGATGAAACCACATAGAAACTTTGCTGTTGGTGATATTGTGGTCATCATGGAACCAACTGCTCCATGTGGTTCCTGGTCATTAGGCAAAATCATTCAGTCATATCCTGACAAAAAGGGACTTGTTCGGTCTGTACAATTGAAGACAAAAACAGGATTATTGAACAGACCTGTTTCGAAAATTTGCCTATTGTTTGAAGATACAAAGGTCTGATCTTCAATGAACATGCATACAGTGCACATACACCCTTTTTTGGCTCCTTTTGAATAATATAAAGATAATTGTAGTTACACACCAACAATTATGGGGCCGGTGTGTAGGAGCCAATGTTGTAACTGTATTTTGGGCTGTCACCAGGTGGGGGAAGTGTGTGCACAGAGGGGTTAAAAACAGGTGTTTCCTACAGGTAGAGGAAGTTGGCTTGGTGGAAGGGGGAACACGTACAGTTTTTTACCACACACAGAACACACTGGATATCAGCTTTCTTTCTTCAAGGATTGTAAATATATGCTTGCATTATTTTCAATAAAGTAGTCAAAGTTAAAATCTACTACAAAGCTTTTTGGTGTGCATAAAGCGTGCACGTTTTATCCAAGCCATCAGCAGCTATAGGAGCTGCTGGAACAATATCCTTAAACCCTGAATGACAGAAATGACAGACGTAACTACATCCCAAAAATCCAGTGACGCTTTTAACTCCGTAATAGTGGTTGTCATGCAAAAACTGTCAGCGAACACGGGATAAAAACGGACCCAAATGCAGGACAGCTTAACAAAAACGGGGATTTAATAAATTAAAGGACAGGAAACAGGACACAGACAAAACCAGACATGACAACGACAGGAGACAATAGGATTCCGCGCTGCACGAGGCAACGCGGCTCAATTAAATAATACAAATAATCATTATACACAAGGGACAGGTGTGCAGAGGCGGGGCGGAAAAAACAAGGGCGGGGCAGACACGTGAACATGAAACATAAACAAAAGGCACATGGCAAAAGTCCAGGCAGAGACCCGACAGAACCCCCCCCTCAAGGCGCGGCTCCCGACGCGCCAAACCGTCCCGACAGTCCCGACGGGTCCAGGAGGGGGGAGCAAGGCACACGGCGAGGCAGGTGGGGGGAGCAAGGCACACGGCGAGGCAGGTGGGGGGAGCAAGGCACACGGCGAGGCAGGTGGGGGGAGCAAGGCACACGGCGAGGCAGGTGGGGGGAGCAAGGCACACGGCGAGGCAGGTGGGGGGAGCAAGGCACACGGCGGCGCAGCCAGAGTGGCCGAGCGACGTCCACAGCCGAACAGGAGGGCCGAGCGACGTCCACAGCCGAACAGGAGGGCCGAGCGACGTCCACAGCCGAACAGGAGGGCCGAGCGACGTCCACAGCCGAACAGGAGGGCCGAGCGACGTCCACAGCCGAACAGGAGGGCCGAGCGACGTCCACATCCGAACAGGAGGGCCAAGCACAACCCCCGACGCACCACGGCCAGACCCACCTCACAGAACCAGGAAAAGGGGAGGGAGGGCAGGGAAAAAACAAAATCCCCCACAGAATAGAAAAAAAATCCAGGGGGCAAAACACGGGCCTGCAACACCCCCCGCGGACAGGAAGTGGGGCGGCGTCCTCCACGGAAACCGGATGTGAAGCGACGCCCCCCACCGGACAGATGCGGGGCGATGTCACAGGACACCGAAAAAACAAAACAAAACTCGGGCTGGTGACACGGCCCGCAACCAGGAAGTGGAGCGGCGCCCCCCGCGGAAAAGCCGGAAGCGGAGCGGCGTCCCCCACCGGAAAAATGCGGACCGATGTCACCAAAACCCGCAAAGTCCAGGAAAAAAAAAAAAAAATACTCCCGAGCGGCCGGTCCAAGCTTCAGCTGTCCTGCTGGGTCCTGGTCTGGCGGAATCCTTCTGTCAGCGAACACGGGATAAAAACGGACCCAAATGCAGGACAGCTTAACAAAAATGGGGATTTAATAAATTAAAGGACAGGAAACAGGACACAGACAAAACCAGACATGACAACGACAGGAGACAATAGGATTCCGCGCTGCACGAGGCAACGCGGCTCAATTAAATAATACAAATAATCATTATACACAAGGGACAGGTGTGCAGAGGCGGGGCGGAAAAAACAAGGGCGGGGCAGACACGTGAACATGAAACATAAACAAAAGGCACATGGCCAAAGTCCAGGCAGAGACCCGACAAAAACAAGTACAGCGTTTTTTCATGGGGGATCTTGCTGGTTTGAAAGAAAGAGAATCCTGCTTTATTGCTAGTTTTGTACACAATTACAATTTTACACTGTAAATGTGACTTAAATTTACACACATCGGCAACGGTGACGGGTGTGTTTTCAGTTAAACCTACATCGTATTGGAGCTGTTTTTAGCGATTTTTTTCATTTTGAAAATCGCTTTTATCACGATTTAAAAGCTGTGTAACGCATAGTGCAAATGTAGCATCTGGTACAGGTCATTTAGATTTCCATTTTACAATTTTATTGAGGGACTGCATTCCACAGTGTCACACACACACACACAACTGGCTCCAGAATGTCTGGATCCTACCACGAACCAGATAACCCCCTGGCTTTCCTGGGTGAATTCACACACACACACACATACACACGCACACCTACACATGCGCACACACACACACACAACACAATGAGACATTCCTTTTACTAATAAGGAAAATAAGATGCTCTAAGAGTCTTATTCTTGTAACCCTGTTGTAATGTGTCTCTTCTGTTAAGGCTTGCTCCTTATCCTAATTATTTGCTCCTTACTTTCCTGGCAAGGGTAAATTTTATTTAGGAATCAGAACACAACACTGTATTAACATCAGTTATACTTTAATTACCGACCCTTTTAAGGTCTAATGTCAGAATGTATACAAAATTATCTGTTTTTCACTTCCCTAATGAAAATGCATTTTGTTTTCTGTTTCATTTTTGTTTCTTTTCCTTTATCAGAACACAATATCGTAGTAACATCAGTTACACTTTGATTACTGATCTGTGTATGTAATGTACCTTTATACCGTCATTCCCCTTCATGTTTAGTATCCAAGTGACCACAAAATTATCTGTTACTTATCTTTTCAAACAATGGTGCATTTTATTTGAGCATGAAAGGAGCCATACAGTCTTAATACACCTTGGATAAAACTTTAAATTCCTCTAAAGTCTTATAGCCCAAACCACGCCCACAGACACATGAAACAAAGGGAGTTTTTCCCTCCGAAATCCGGGCTGTAGTATTGGCCATCTCCCCAAAGATGGGTGGAGTTCGGGACCTTTAAAATGCCACAAACGCCACCAATCCGTGGTCAGACTTTTGGAACAGCTTGGAGACGACTCCATCTTCCTCCAAAGAACTACCGGCAAGCTTCACTCCCAAGAACGACAAGAACTTGGAAGAATATCTGACCCCACCCTAACTGACTCTGCATCCGGACTTTTGTGCAGCAAGCCAATGCAAGTAACCTTTTTCCTTTACCAAGAAATTTAGATGCGTATTTTAAGTATGAACCTTGTATTGAATCTTAAGGTGAATTTAAGTTTCCGGTGACTATTTCCCAGTTAGGGTGTGATTTAATTTTGGAGTCTAAGCTTGCCATTCCTTTCCTTCCTTTCTAATTTCTTCTTTTCCAGTCTCTTCCTCCTTTTCCCCAATTTTAATTTCTTTTGTGTATTTTATTTTCATCTTTGTTTTCTCTATTTCTTTTGTTTGTTTGTGTAGTTAGCTTTACTGTATGTTGTGTTTGTCTCATTCATTAAACGCATTAAACACTTGTGGAATTTTTGTTCCACAAGTGATTGTCTCTGAGTATCGCTCACAAACTTAAGGTACCTGCAACATCTGGTCTGAACTACATGCTCTATTGAGTTAATTTAATTTAAATTACGGTATAAAGTAAAAGGGAAGTGCGTCTTTCTCGGCCGGGTAGATACCGCCTTCATAGAATTAATAAAGGTTAAACGGCCTGTTCGCTGGACGAACAGACCAAATAAGTGTAACGTTAATTTCATTACCGTCAATTTCATATGTTCAACACGTTATAATTACTTATAAATATTTACCTTGCTTCGCGAGCTAATTTCGCTACACAAAGCACATGTTGTCTTTATTGTCAAAAATATACAAGTGTTGTATCTTCTTCTGTACAGCTTCCGAACTGAATATTGTAGCAATTTTCCGTCTACAACCTGTACCGCCGCGGCGAATTATCCATAAATATGTCATGATTACTTTGAATGGTATTTTCGAGCATAGTCAAAAAAGACTGTAAATTGATGGCTCCATTGACTTGTTGAATGTGAGATGACATTGAGTGTAACACCTCTAATTTCAATGGTGACATAATCCTTAGGTGAAATCATTTCATTTGCAACTTCTACCACGCTGTTTAAAATCTCTAAAACATAATTATAAAATTCATCAAAACTGCGATAGATGAAAAGTTCAGTCTTCTTATGATCTCTGTGTTATTGAAGCTGTCACGATTAATTATCCTAATATTAGGATCTACACCATGGCCTATTTTAATGTTTTCACCACTAGGTGGTGATGTGTTGTCAAAGTAATATTCATTCATTCATTCATCTTCTACCGCTTATCCGAACTACCTCGGGTCACGGGGAGCCTGTGCCTATCTCAGGCGTCATTGGGCACCAAGGCAGGATACACCCTGGACGGAGTGCCAACCCATCGCAGGGCACACACACACACACACACACACTCATTCACTCACGCAATCACACACTAGGGACAATTTTCCAGAGATGCCAATCAACCTACCATGCATGTCTTTGGACCGGGGAAGGAAACCGGAGTACCCGGAGGAAACCCCCGAGGCACGGGGAGAACATGCAAACTCCACACACACAAGGTGGAGGCGGGAATCGAACCCCGCCCCTGGAGGTGTGAGGCGAACGTGCTAACCACTAAGCCACCGTGCCCCCCTCAAAGTAATATAAGGTGTCATTTTCACCATTAGGTGGTGATGTGTCAAAGTAATCTAAGGGGTGATTTTCACCATTAGGTGGCATTGTGTTGTCAAAGTAATCTAAGGGGTGATTTTCACCATTAGGTGGCATTGTGTTGTCAAAGTAATCTAAGGGGTCATTTTCACCATTAGGTGGCGTTGTGTTGTCAAAGTAATCTAAGGGGTCATTTTCACCATTAGGCGGCGTTGTGTTTACTGATGTATCATTTACCATTTCAGGGATGTTCTCATGATCAATTTTGGGGTTTTGCAGAGCATTAACAGGTTGGTTGATTAAGTTAATGATATTGTCATTTAGCGAAATAAGGCTTTGATTAAGACCATGAAGCAAATCTTGTTGAGATGCAGGTCTTTGATGTTGACAGGGTACCAGAGATGTTGCGTTAACGATACTTTGTTCGTTAGATAAGTTAAAATTATCGTTCAGATGATTAACCGCTTCTACTGTATTAATGTCGGATTCACCTGTACAGGTTGATCTTGATCATTTAGGCTATTCTGCAACGTTAACAGACTTTGATTTAGTTCTAGGAAAACATGATGAGGCAGCCGTGTGTGTGTTGGTCTTAAACTATCGTTCAACTCATTCTCCACCTGTGAGGTTACGATGTGTTTAGGACTCTGATTACCATGTATGCGTATCGGACTTAAACTATCATTCAGATGATTAACCGCTTCTATTAATAATGGATTCAACTGTACAGGTTGATCTTGATTATTTAGGCTATTCTACAACGTTAACAGACTCTGATTTAGTTCTAGGAAAACATCATGATGAGGCAGCCGTGTGTGTGTTGGTCTTAAACTATTGTTCAACTCATTGATTGCATCGGTTAAATAAGGGTTCAGAGATGTGAACGAGTCACGCTGTAACAGACTACTTGAAAAAGTCGAGGTTTCACCAAAGCAGAAATCATGCGACGAAGTAGGATCATTTTCATTTCTAATTTTTTTAGCTTCTGAAGAGGGAGAATTACTCGAACGCTTCTGAGCCATTTCTAATGTAACAATGTCTTAGCAATTCTTTATTCAACATAAAACACAGATTCAAGGATTCCTGAGTATTATACAAGGAATGAACGTACTCACTGTCAGACGTGTTTTGAAGTGCATTGCAGACATGCTCAAAGTTTTCAGTTATTCTATCCCTTAGCTATAAAAAAAGAAAAAACCTGTAGATCGTCTCCAATGTTGATATTTTCTAGCCCTTCAAAGACGTCTCCAGCTATGTTGACACCGACATCTCGAATGTTGATATTTTCTTCTCCTTCAAAGATGCCACCGACTTGAATGTAGTTATTTTCTACTCCTTCGAAGACGCTACCACCGACCATGTTAGCACCCGCATCTAAATACAATACAGATTACAGAAAATGCGAGGAGGATTGTTTTTACACTCTTAAGGGATGTTTGAAAAGAGAATGCTAACGGACTTACACAAAACATTTGAACCACCGTAGTCAACGTAGTTAGATATTGTACCGACGTCTTCTGAATATGTCACACATACAAAATAATGAATGAATGAATAAATAAATAAATAATATTATTGCTAATTATATACAGTTAATGAAAGATTTACAACATTCATATTTTCACGATGTAACTTACTTGAAAAGAGAATGCTAATGGACTTAGACAAAACATTTGAACCACCATAGTCAACGTAGTTAGATGTTGTACCGACGTCTTCTGAATATGTCACACGTACAAAATAAAATAATGAATGAATAAATAAATAAATTATTGCTAATCATATAAGTTAATGAAAGATTTTACATTCATACAAACATTCATACTTTCGCAATGTGACTTGCGTGTAGTTTGTAGGGACTGGTCCGGTCTGAAAAAATATCTATACACGTTATCAACAGTGTTTTGCTCAGGGGAAGCATTTGCACGTTTTTTTGGCGCATGCGTGTTTGCTTAGAGGGAGCGTGTGCACGTTTTTTTGCACATGCGTGTTTGCTCAGGGGCGTGTGCGCTTGTGTGACGTTATAGATACCCCCCCATTGGCTAACGATCCGGGGATGGGCGTGCGCGCTTGCATATATTTTTGCTCAGGGGGAGCGTGTGCACTTTTTTGCGCATGCGTGTTTGCTCAGGGGGGAGCGTGAGAACGTGAGAACTAAACCTAACATATTAAAATCCGGACAAACACCTGTCAGTGTATGTATATGTCATGTGAGAACGTGAGAACTAAACCTAACTAATCCTAACTGTCACTGTCAGTTTTGAAGTGCGTTGCAGACATGCTCAAAGTTTTCAGTTATTCTATCCCTTATCTGAAAAACAAAAAAAAACAAACAAAAAAAAAAAACCTGTAGATCGTCTCTAATGTTGATATTTTCTAGCCCTTCAAAGACGTCTCCAACTATGTTGACACCGACATCTCGAATGTTGATATTTTCTTCTACCTCAAAGATGCCACCAGCTTGAATGTAGTTATTTTCTACTCCTTCGAAGATGCTACCACCAACTACGTTAGCACCCGCATCTAAATACAATACAGATTACAGAAAATGCGAGGAGGATTGTTTTTACACTCTTAAGGGATGTTTGAAAAGAGAATGCTAACGGACTTACACAAAACATTTGAACCACCGTAGTCAACGTAGTTAGATATTGTACCGACGTCTTCTGAATATGTCACACATACAAAATAATGAATGAATGAATAAATTCATTTGCACGTTTTTTTGGCGCATGCGTGTTTGCTTAGAGGGAGCGTGTGCACGTTTTTTTTGCACATGCGTGTTTGCTCAGGGGCGTGTGCGCTTGTGTGACGTTATAGATACCCCCCATTGGCTAACGATCCGGGAATGGGCGTGCACGCTTGCATATATTTTTGCTCAGGGGGAGCGTGTGCACTTTTTTGCGCATGCGTGTTTGCTCAGGGGGGAGCGTGAGAACGTGAGAACTAAACCTAACATATTAAAATCCGGACAAACACCTGTCAGTGTATGTATATGTCATGTGAGAACGTGAGAACTAAACCTAACTAATCCTAACGTATTAAAATCCGGACATACACCTGTCAGTGTATGTATATGTCATGTGAGAACATGAGAACGTGAGAACTAAACCTAACATATTAAAATCTGGACATACACCTGTCAGTGTATGTATATGTCATGTGAGAATGTGAGAACTAAACCTAACATATTAAAATCAGGACATACACCTGTCAGTGTACGTATTTGTCATGTGAGAACGTGAGAACTAAACCTAACTAATCCTAACATAATAAAATCATTGAACATTGTTATACATCTGCTATACATCTGCTACTGTATGTCATCTGAGAACGTGAGAAAGTCAGATCAAAAGGTATGACCTTTGACCTTTATTCATTTCCTATCACTAATGACAGCTGTTATGACAGTTGTTATGGCAATAAAACTGTCAGTTGATGGAAGGTGCCCCTTATATCTCTCTGGTGGATATCCAGTTACTGGGTAAAAGCAAGCAAGATGAGTTTGTAGGACACATTCTCCTTTTACACCCTGCACATTTGTCAGAGTTTGGTTTGCTTTGTGTTGTTCTATGCTTCTTAAGGGAAAAAGTCCCTTGCTCACATCAGTGGTCTGTATGTCCTTGATAGAAGCAAGACAAAACCTACAGAACTTGTCAACATGAAAACTTTCCTGAAATCCTACAAGGCCATGTGCACCTAGATTGTCTGCAGAGTAACTGAGTTCACAAGAGGTAACAAGAGTTCCTTTGATATTTTCTCCAAAGTGATCTACATACAAACCCTCTCTTTCAAGTGTCTGCACATCCCTCATTAATGGCTCAAAAAACATGTCATAGCCAAATTCTCGTACGTCACTACTCTTCCCCAACAAGGCTAGTTGAATTGTGTGCAAATTTGCTCTGAATTGGGAGGGCCAGTTCAAGATCACCCAGTAGATTGCTGTAATCTTGTGCTTTTTATGTGACGTTCCCAAAGGATTGGCGCCTTTGAAGTCATCAATATATACACCACTTGCAATAGCTACATTCTCTTTAGAAAGCAGAGGGTGCTCTTTGAAATGCTGGCCATCAAAACAAGATGCACAGAAGTGTATCTGTGGTAGCATTAGAAAAAGTCTTTTGAGCAGTCTCACTATGACAGAAATCTTTTTAAATTTCAAGAATAGGAACATAAACAAATGTTTTTTTTTCTTTCTATGGAATACAAATTCACCCGGTTCAACAACATCAAAGTTTTGTTTGTAATATACTTTGCGTTTATGATCAGTAGATAAGGTTCCTTTGTCAGTGGTAGCGTAAAGAGGATTTGTTCTATGAACAGCTTCAGTGATTTCTGTGATTAAATATTGGTCAGCTTGACAGTTGTGGTGGCATAAAATATCTGCAATCACCTTTTCTGTAGATGGTTTAGACAGGGATAGTATTTCATTAAGACTTTGAAAAATTTGTTGCGTAACAGGATTAAAGATACACCTAGTTCTGTCTGCATAGAAAGGAACAAAGAAGCCAACTTCTCAAGAATTTTGTCAATATCCTCAACATCAGCAGTTTCTGCATGTATATCTGAACTATCCTCAAAGCATTCTGAAGCAGAATCCGACCAATTTTCAGTGTCTGTGCGATTGAAAGTTGCATAGCATTTTGGGTGATGTTCTTGTGGCTATGAAATGTTAAATAGACATTAGTTTTAAAATCACAGTGCAAAAATGGGCATTGCTCATGCCTTTTCAGATGTGTACCCAGATGTCTGATAAAGATTTTTTCAGTACAAACATTGTTGTAATCACATAGGTCACAGTTAAATGTAGCTTGCACTGTCCTTTTATCAGAATTTGTGTGGACCCTATATAGATGACTTTTCAACGCACCTGGTGTATTGAAAGTGCAGACACACTCAGGGTAAAGACACAACAATGATACACGTTGGCCTGGGTGCCAGTGCTTGAGCCTGTAGTGTCTCAGCAGCAGATATTGACTGGCGCAGGTGTATTTACAGTATCTGCACTGCATGAAGTGTGCTCTCAAGGTAGATCTGTTTAAGAAAAAACACAAAGTGAATGATTATGGTCATAATAGGCAAATTGATAAACGAACAATGGAACAGACAATGAATTTTATTCTTATACTTTTTTTTTAGTGAACGTCAACAGCTGCACAACTATGACACACCCCTTTCAATAATAATTTCCTCCTCAGATATTTCCATAAATCAATCTTCTACTGTTAGTGCCTGGTCATCCAACTTAACGTTAGCTACTGTATCAAAGCAACCAAAGTTATAAGCACGATTAAGGCCTACAGACGCAATTTAACCGTGCAGCAAAATCGATCGCAACATAAGAAAAACTTATTTCATGTAACGTAACAGGATTAAAAATACAGCTAGATTTAAACATTCAGTGATGATGATAACTATAAGAAAGGGTGTTAATACCCTCATTTTCCCTAATACAAAAAATGTAGGAAAAGTAACGAACAACAATCATCAAAAACCAAATAAGCAGACTCACCATAAAGATTCCTCTGGATTAGTATCTCCCACGTGCTGTATCGTCTTTCGTAAAGATTCTTTTTCGGTCATTTGCTGAACACTTCTAGTTGTTTCTCCTGCAAAAAAAAAAAAACAGATGTTGATGCACAGCAAGATTGCGCAATGGTCACGTACTGAGGGCGTGATTTAGCACGAGAGAAAATGCTGATATATTATTTTAAATGTATATTTTATTTAAATCGAACAATTCAGTTAATAAAAATTAATAATCCACACACGCTAATTGTGTTCTGTTTTGTCTGTAGGATATTATGAAAACTAGTGAAACTAATGCAAACTAATAAATTAAGTAGACATTTTATGTTATATGATAATGATAATAATAATAACAATTTACAATAATGTTATACAGTTATACATTAGGCACATTTAAGTTACTTTAAAAATCACTAAACAACCATTTCTCTTCACTGTCCTATAAACAAATGGTTGCATTTTATTTCAAAATTAGCATTTTATTCTGGGAGGGAAGTTCCTAAATGAGATTGACTTAACTCAAATTAATAAGTTGGCAAACTTTTTTTGGATGAACTTGCAAAGCATTATTCACAAAACTCATCTTTTTAAGTTTTTAAAGTCCCGGCCCCTGCCATATGCACTCAAACCTAAAGTAGAGGCAAGCTTGAATGAACTTGTGAAGAGTGGAGTGCTGGAAAAAGTCAATGTAAGTAAGTGGGCAACGCCTATTGTTCCAGTTATAAAGAAGGATGGAGGCATAAGGATCTGTGGGGATTTTAAAGTTACTGTAAATCCAGTGTTGTCAGCAGAACAATACCCCTTGCCTCACATTAATGACCTCTTTGCGGGGTTGACAGGAGGACAAAGATTTAGCCAGATCGACCTCAACCAAGCATACCTACAGATGCATGTTGAGGAACAGTCCAGAGAACTTCTCACCATTAACACCCACAAAGGGCTATTTCGGTATAAACGTTTGCCATTCGGAATCACTTCAGCTCCATCCATTTTTCAGCGAGCAATGGATCAGATTTTAGTGGGGCTTCCAGGAGTTGTGTGTTATCTAGATGATATTCTAGTGACTGGCACGGATGAAGAGTCGCACTTACGACTCTACCTGGATGCTACCCTTGCGAGGCTAAAAGAATACGGATTAAGAGTGCGCAAGGATAAATGTGAATTTTTCCAGGTTGCAGTCGAATACTTAGGCCATGTCATTGATGCCGCTGGTCTGCATACGTCCCCATCCAAGGTTAAGGCCATTGTGGATGCTCCAGTACCCAAAAATGTCAGCCAGTTACGGTCTTTCTTCGGCTTACTGAACTATTATGGCCGTTTCATTCCACATATTGCTACGCTGTTGAAACCTCTGCACAAATTGTTATGCCATGAAAATAATTGGAAGTGAAACACTGAATGCCAGGAGACATTCAAGAAAGCGAAGGAGACACTTCTAAGGTCAAACGCACTCACTCATTTTGACCCTGCTCTTCCCATTCAGCTGGCCTGCGATGCTTCCCCGTATGGTGTGGGAGCTGTTTTGTCCCACATCATGCCCAATTGTCAAGAGAGGCCAATCGCGTTTGCTTCCAGGAGTCTGAGCAAAGCAGAAGTAAACTATGCTCAGATTGAACGAGAAGCATTGAGTATTTTGTTTGGAGTGTGTAAGTTTTATCAGTATATTTTTGGAAGGAAATTCACGCTGCTGACTGATCATCGCCATTCCTGCTCTTGCTGCAAGTAGGATGCAAAGGTGGGCTTTGTTGTTATCAGCTCACACCTACGACATCAAGTACCGAAAGTCGGAATTGCACGGAAATGCAGACGGTCTGTCCAGGTTGCCTCTCGCTGACAAGGTAAAGGAAGTAAAGGTGGCTAAAATTTTCTATTTCAGCCAGGTGGAACGGGCCCCTATAACAGCCGCGCAAGTGCGCAGGGGCACACGAAACGACCCTGTCCTGTCAAGTGTCGTGGATATTGTTATGACGGGCAAAGAGGAGAGCGATGACCTGGAGCTAAAACCTTACATCTCTCGACGTCATGAACTTTCAGTGCAGTCAGGATGCTTATTGTGGGGGAGGAGAGTGGTTATTCCCCCGGCTTTACGCAAGCCAATGCTAAAACAGCTGCATGTGGGACACTGTGGGATGGTCCGCATGAAGGAGATTGCAAGGAGTTACTTCTGGTGGCCAGGAGTAGATGGCCAAATTGAGGAAAAAGCTAGGTCCTGTACCCCATGCCAGCGTATACGTAACACACCACAACTGGCACCGCTGCACCCGTGGGAATATCCTGAAAAACCATGGCATCGCATTCATATTGATTTTGCAGGCCCAGTCGAGGACAAAATGCTGTTGGTAGTAATGGATGCACACAGTAAGTGGCCGGAGGTGGCCATCATGAAATCTACTTCAGCCGAAAAGACAATTGAGAAACTGGGAGAAATTTTCAGTAGATTTGGATCACCAGTGCAACTTGTCTCAGATAACGGCCCTCAATTTACATCTCACGAGATGGCCACATTTCTACTGGCAAATGGTGTGCAACATATCACGTCATCACCCTACCATCCTGCAACAAATGGGTTAGCAGAAAGATTTGTCCAAACCATGAAACATGCTTTGAAAGCGTCGCTTGGGCAGGGCACATTCCATCAACGTCTGTACAGCTTCTTGCTCTTTTATCGTAGTACTCCGCATGCAACCACCAAAGTGTTGCCAGCGCATTTGCTGTTCACCCGAGAGCTCAGGACAAGCTTTGAGCTGATTAAAGGAGCAACACTCAAAGAAACTGTTCAACGGCAACAAGAGCATCAAGTACAGCGACGGAATATGCGAGCCAAGGACAGAATCTTTGCAACAGGCTCATCAGTGCTTGCTCGGAACTATGGTAGTGGTCCGAAATGGGTTCCGGTTACTGTGGAGGCCCAGACGGGTCCAGTGTCATACAAGGTCAAGACTGCTGAGAATCTTTCCTGGAGGAGACATACTGATCAGTTGCTTGGTGGAGCCAGCACCGTTATAGATGTTCCTGAGGTCACGGATGCCACTGATGAAAGTTCTCCAACTGAATTAGTCTCCACAAAGGAGCCTACGATGACCTCAAATGATTCTTTTGCTAACGAACCATTATCTTCATCAGCAGAAAATGGAAACCAAATAGGCCTGTCGGTATCCAGTAAGGGAGCGGCATCCACCTCGACATTTATCGGATTATACTTAGGGGCTACCCTTATTGCTTCGGGGCATAATAATCCCCTAAGGGTAAGCTAGGGTCTGAGGTAGTCTACCCTCATTCCCAGGTTAAAGTGTTGTTTGTTCACTCAGAGTAGCCCAGATCCAAGGCAGGCCAAACCTCTGTGTGTGACATGGAAACCTTCAGAAATGCCCAAATAAATAAATGCCTAAATAAATGCAAAATAGTCTGTTTTGTTTATAAAAAATTGTGTGAAAACAGAATGAAAAGTTGCTAATACAGTGACATGGGGTCTATTTGACTCATCTGGAAACTTTAATGTGTCATAACTTGGGTTTCCTTCCACATATTTGCCTGAGATTTACCAGGATTGTTCCAAATTATGAACTTTGCAAGTAAAATTAATTTTGTCTATTTTCGTTGAACTATTTGTTCATAAAATAAATACTTTACTCCCGAGTCAATTTGACTCGGCCACATTTAGTGGGAAATAGGTCACAGTTTTGCCCTTTTCAGTGCAATGAACATACATACAGACACAAAAATGCACACATAAAATGTACACTAACACACGTACCCAAAACACACACACACACGCGCACGTGCACACACACACACACACACACACACACACACACACACCACACACACACACACACACACACACACACACACACTGGGCATTGCATTTCATTAGGCTTCCAGAAAAAAAAGCTACACATTTGTAAATATTTCACACTTTTGATATGCCTTTGCCTAGCAGAGGACAAAATATGATCTAACAAAATGATGCTACACACACACACGTTTTCATATTCAAATCCTGTTTTCTCTCTCTTATTTATGAATTTAATTGCTTCAGTCAGCTTTGACCTGGGGATGTTTGACATACACCAACCAGTGGTTATCCAAAATAATATTTAATAATTTTACTCAAAAACATGGAATAATTTCATGAGGTTTCTTGTTTATAAATTAAATATAATAAAAAGCATAAAAGGTGTAAAGGAAGTTTTATTCACAATAAATTATGCCATGTTTTTGAGTGGCGTGTGTGTGTGTGTGTGTGTGTGTATGTGTGTGTGTGTGTGTGTGTGTGTGTGTGTGTAGCCCGTTTTTGGGTGATCAGATGGCATCTGGTAGGCAAAATAGACATAAGTGTAAAATGTTTACAAAAATAAGCTGATCACACAGAATGCTGATCATTGTAGAATTTTTGATTTATAAGCATTCAAGTCAATTTGACCTGGAAAAAAACAGGTTTTATTATTTACTGACATTAAAAATGGACAAAATGGTTTTAATTTAATTTAGAGATGCTTCATTGGTTAATGCCAGCAGCTGTTACACTGATCACGGCGCCAAATGGTGGATCAATGCGTCATTGCAACAGACGCGCGTAGGGGGCGTGAATAAGGCAGCTACTCATTAACTACGTCAGGGCGGGGGAACAAGATCATTGTAGCACTCCTGGTGGATGTCTGGCAGAATCACACAGTAATCATGCAGTGATCATGCAATAGTCAAACAGCAATTCTGAGCTGCTGCATCTGTTTATCATTAGTTTATTTTCGATAATAAAACTAAAAGAAAGCTTACCTGACCCAGAGCACATCCAGCCCCTTCTAAAATGCGGTTGATGAGGGGAAACCCTGTGCAAAATGCTACAGAAACAGACTGCGCATGCGCAATGACAGGAAGTTAAATGCTTGAATTAAGAAATCGAAATATTACGTTTTCCCAACTTAATTGTTTATTTTCATTGGACAAAATAGTACTAAACATGCAGGTAAATTGTTTTTAGGAGTAAACTTAACACTGTGCTCAAAAATTTGTCCACCTAACTTATAATTTTAAGTTACAAAATTATATCTTGTGCTCCTCCACCTTCCGTTTGAGGATGCCCCACAGATGCTCAATAGGGTTTAGGTCTGGAGACATGCTTGGCCATTCCATCAGCTTTACCCTCATCTTGGAGGTGTGCTTGGGGTCGTTATCATGTTGGAATACTGCCCTTTAGTCCAATCTCTAAAGAGAGGGGATCATGCTCTATTTCAGTATGTCACAGTACATGTTGGCATTCAAGGTTCCCTCAATGAACTGTAGCTCCTTTGTGCCAGCAGCACTCATGCAGTCCCAGACCATGACAATCCCACCACCATGCTTGACTGTAAGCAAGACACACTTGTCTTTGTACTCCTCACCTGGTTGCCACCACACACACTTGATACCATCTGAACCAGACCACACTATATGGTTCTAGTAATCCATGTCCTTAGTCTGCTTGTCATTAAGAAACATGCCACGTTTGTGGGCTTTCTTTAGAAGAGGCTTACTTTCTGGGACAATAGCCATGCAGACCAATTTGATGCAGTGTGCAGCATATGGCCTGAGCACTGACAGGCTGACCACCCACTCCTTCAACCTCTGCAGCAATGCTGGCAGCATTCATACGTCTACGTATTTCCCAAACACAACCTCTGGATATCAAGCTGACCACATGCACTACACTTCTTTGGTCGACCATGGCGAGGATTGGAACCTGTCCTGTAAAACCTCTGTATGGTCTTGGCCACCGTGCTGTAGCTCAGTTTCAGGGCCTTGGCAATCTTTGTATAGCCTACGCCATCTTTATGAGAGAGTGAGAGCGATAACACCAAATTTAACACACCTGCTCCCCATTCACACCTGAGACCTTGTAACACTAATGAGTCACATGACACCGGGGAGAGAAAATGGCTAATTGGGCCCAATTTGGACATTTTTCATTAGGGGTGTACTTACTTTTGTGGCCAGCGGTTTAGACATGTTTAGACGTGTTGAGTTATTTTTAGGGGACAGCAAATCTACACTGTTATATAAGCTGTACACTCACTACTTTACATTATAGCAAAGTGTCATTTCTTCAGTGTTGTCACATGAAAAGATATAAAATATTTACAAAAATGTGAGTGGTGTACTCACTTCTGTGAGATACTGTATATACATACATATATACATACATACATACATACATATGTGTGTGTGTATACATATATTTAACATAATATCACTTTTGTAGAAAATAATTTATTTACATTGTGCTACATTTGAGAGGGCTGAAGGTAAACACACACACTTAACTCCTACTGTACAATCAGTTCTTTCAGGTTCTTCATCCATACCATCAACCATCTTTCTGTCACACAGGGTGAGGAGGAGTATGAAGGCTGCTTTTTCTCCAGCAGCACCGTGAAACACAATGGTGCAACATTCTCTGGAAAGACAGGAGGAAGTGCCCTGCCAGAAAGAGTGGACTGGAGGAAGAATGGCTTCGTGACCCCTGTTGAATCCCAGAAGAAGTGTGGTTCTTGCTGGGCCTTTAGTGCGGTAATGAGAAACAGGAGGATTATGTTGGAAGCAATTTTATTTCCATGGCCCGCTATTCAGCTTTTTATCCTGAGAGTCAATCAGATTATGCTCCTTGACCCCATTTACAGTATATTCCTCCATCTTTCACCATTCCCTAAATTTATGCTGCTTTTAACAAGACATTAATTTGTTCTCATCTCTATACTGCTTTAATATATAATCTTTCAGACTGGAGCACTGGAAGGTCAAATGTATAAGAAAACGGGAAAACTGGTGCCGCTAAGCAAGCAGCAGCTGCTAGACTGCAGTACAGAAAACAGGGGATGCCTGGGTGGCTTGATGAACCTGGCATTTGACTACGTTAAAGAGAATGGGATAAGCACAGAAGAATCCTACCCTTACGAAGCCAAGGTTACTAGTTTTAATTGCTTGTTATATTAACACTTTATGCAATTCTACAAACTATAGTTGTCATGTTTGTTAATGTTTATATTGTCAAAAAAATAAAACGCTGGGGGAATGCTTTTATGTGGTGGCTGTCAACTCACCACCACCACCACAGAGAAATCTATGAATTGCAGTCATGGGTCTAAAAACTGGAATAGAAATTGTAATTTTTGAATAAATCTGAATAAAATTTTCTCTCACTTTCTCACTGCAGAAAGGATCTTGCCGATATAACCCATACACCGTTGAAGCCACCTGCGATGGCTATATTAACATAAACAGTGGGGATGAATATGCCTTAAAGGAAGCTGTGGCCACGATTGGACCAATTTCAGTTGCAATAGATGCAAGACACACATCCTTCAACAACTATAAATCAGGTGAGTCTCAGAAAATCGCTAATTAACCACATATGGATATAAGTATGAATGCAGAGTCTAGGATTGTATAATTACATAAAATATTAATGTTATTTTAAATAAAGTGTTGCTTTGATGTATTTAGGCATATATATTGAACCTAACTGTAGCAGTACTACACTGAATCATGCTGTCCTGGTTGTTGGATATGGCACTGAGAACGGAAAGGATTACTGGCTGGTTAAGAACAGGTAAAGAAATAAATGAAATATTCATATTCATTTCTAGAGTATTACCTTTCTACTGGGAAGTAGCAATGAATAATTGTATTTCTTCAGTAAACCATGTAAATAAAATTTACTTTAAGATTTACTTTTTATTTTATTTCACAGCTGGGGTCTCAATTTCGGCGATTAATTCTATATAAAGATGTCTAGGAACAAGGACAACCATTGTGGCATTGCTACAAGAGCCAGCTATCCGCTGATTTACCATAAAACTCAGCATGTTGAATGTAAAGCTTGGTCCATCATCTTTATTCTGAAATGTTCATTGTTGGGTTTCTTTTATTTGTTAATCTTTATGCTGGGATGTTTATTGGGTTACCGAGTGATTGGAGAGCATTGTGAAAATAATTGATACAAATTGTAGAATAGTAAAAGTAATAGTGAATAGTGAAGTTCCTTGTTAATTAATAATTCAGTTTTTTAATGATTTTGATCATCTATTTTTACAGTTTGCTAGTGTTGTGATGTTAATGAAATCTGAGCAGTTTACAGGGTCAGTATCATACTTTCTGTGTTTTAAGTAATTTAAAAAAATGTTAAAATTTAGTTTGCTTTCAAAATGAAATATTGTATATAGTAAACATATTTTTACTGGATACTTTAACTGTATACTCTAAACATATTTTAGCTTTCTTTAAATTTTCCATTTTTGTTATTGGTTATTTTTTTGTTATTTATTCCAATTTATATTTTCTAATATACCACACTTGCTTTTTTTTTTTTTACTGTGGTCATGTGTATTCTATGTTATTTATAATACATTTATAAATTATTGACTTTAAGATTAAACATATTTGGCTTCCTTTAAATGTCCATTTTTTATTGCATATTTCATATTTTCTAATATATCACACACAGTTCCCAGTTTTTGGTAGCTATGATCTCAGCTATTCTTAAGGTTGTATTATTGTTGTTGTAGTTCCTGTGAAAAAGTCATCTGTAAAGGCCTTTTTTGTGTAATTTCCTCTAAACAAATATGATATATAACTTTGCAGTAAAAATCAGTTGTGGTTGTGTGTGACCCACACCAAGGATGTAAATTTTGCATTAACTAAACTGGGACCAGGATGGTCAGAAGGCTAGGTTTGTCAGAGAGAGAGATGGAGCGACAAAAGTGAACACACCCAGACGTTCAATATTCGGGAACAAAATATACTGAATTAAACACACGAATTTGTAAAACAAATACAAAAGAAAAACAGTAACACAAGAATGTTCACGTGTCAATACTCTGTGCTATTTCCCCTTTTTTTATTAAAGCATTGCAATCACTTTATCTAAATAAATTCAACAGGTTAACATGAATCAAAATAAAACAAATATGGATAACCAGTAAACCAGTGACATTAATTCACTATGAATTGAAAGAACCTCAAGATTTAAAATTTTCCCAATGACAACAAAAAAAAAAAACTCAGTGTCTGAATTCAGTTCAGTCTTAAAAAGAAAAAATAGACTTTTAATGTGCAGCTGATCCAGGATTAGGCCCAAAAAAAAAAAACCACAAAGAAAAGAGTTGTGCAACTTTGCTCCTACCGTTGACAGCAATCACTTTCAAACTTATACGAAGTTCTGAAGATTCAAACAGGTGGCTCGCCAGTCTAACCCCACCCAGGTGCATACAGAAAATGCAGGAGAGGGTTGAGACAAATCAGACGGATTCACACTTGTGTCTGTTCACATCCAGATCAGGCAGCACTCAACAGCAGACCTCAAACTCGGACATCATCACAGGAAAGAAAAAAACCTGGCCTTGAACACACAAGGCCATAAGAAAAATTAATGTCTGATGCTATAAAAGCATGCATTGCTCAATTTGACCCAAATTTTTCTAAACATCAAATAACATGCACGTATATTTTGTTACATCAATTTGTATAACAATTTTTTTTCTCTTTATCCAATTTTCTCTTATCATTTAAAGGCATTTTGGTAAACTTGCTTTTTAGCAATCACTTTACACACATTTGCACCTTAACATTCCACTTAACATATGCATACAACATTTTTTTTTTATGTTTCAAATTTACATTTAAGGCTGTATTCACCATTAGTGTTAAAACAATGAACACTTATTCAATGAACCACTTAAAGTGACTTTGGAATGTACTAATTTGCAAATAAAGAAAACACCAAACTCACCAAGGGACTCAATCACACGTATATTGGCCGAACCAGAAAATTCCAGATCCTACACGTTCCAATGTCACTCTCCACACAATCTGCTTCTCTCTTAACCCCTTTTTTTTAAGAGATATACATGCATGTCACTTCACATAAGCTAACGCTAATGCTAAGACACGTCGCTAACATTCACTTGAAATGGCATGGACATAAAAGTAAACGTTGCACTTCTACTTGTTCCACACTAACCAACATGTACATAATCGACATATAAATGTTTTTAGGGACGTTCTAAATAATCCTTACATTACTCTTCTCCGATTTGAAAACTCAAATCTCCCGGAATAGCGAGAAGCATCCGTCTGCATCCGAAGTTATAGAGAGAAAAGAAAGATCTCGAACATGCGGAATCCGAAAAATGCCGCGAGGGTGGAGCTTTAGTGACGTCAACGCGACCTCATTGGTTACCTCAACAATGTGAGAATATTATTGGAGAATTTTGAGACCTTCAATATTTTACACATATGTCACACACACACATATATATATATATATATATATATATATATATATATATATATATATATATATATATATATATATACATCTTGGGCAGGTGAGGTTTGATCACTTGACTGCGCTTCTTCAATCGCAGGGTCTGATAGGCTTTGAAATTTCAGCACTCTTTCATTTGCAGACTCTGACAGCTCTGGAAGTTCAGACTCTTTAGCGCATTTGCTTCCGCAATTCTCTCCATCACTATCAGTTTCAACAGAAGTCATCAAAGGTAAGTGACTTCCCTCTTCATCATCTGGTCTATTGTCTGTTGAGTCTGCTAGTTCGATACCATGTAATGGTTCTTTTACAGGGTGCATGACAACTGAAGGAAATTCCATGTTATCAGGTAAGGTTTCATTCACAAACTCCAGCATAGCAGGAGGTGACTCAATAGGCTCTATTTCAGGTAGGATCTCTGAAATCTTAGGATGTTCTGGAAAAGGTGAGATGGTCTTTGTACTGAACTCCAATTGGCATTCTTGGTGGCCCGCTTTCTTTACAGAGTGGGATCTGGTTTTCGGCTTACGACAGATCTTTGGAGGGTCTGTTTCTCTGGTTTCACGCAATGGTAGAAACCCACAAGGCAGTAGCAAATCATGGTGTAGGGTGCAGATCAGTCCATCTTTCCCTTCTGGACAAACTGTGTATATTGGCATGTCACCTGCCTTCTGGAGTACTACATAGATCTCAGATACCCATTTGTCTGACAATTTGTGTTTCCCTCTTAATCTGACATTTCGCACAAGGACCCGATCACCTGAATCAAGTGCAGAAACAACTACACTCCTGTCAAAACGTCTTTTGTTCTGATTAGCTACTTTTGATGCATTGTGAGTAGCAACTCTGTAACTCTCCTCAAGTTGATTCCTTAGGGATTTTACATACTGCAAAAGAGACTGAAATGGGAAATTGTTTGTAAGTCCAAAAGCAAGGTCAACTGGTAATCGAGGCTGTCTGCCAAACATAAGCTCATATGGTGAGTATCCCGTTACATCACTCCTGGTGCAGTTATATGCATGCACCAATGGCTTGACATGATCTTTCCAATGAGCTTTGTTCTTGTTCTCCAATGTGCCCAGCATCTGCAAAAGGGTCCGATTAAAGCGCTCCACAGGGTTCCCTCTGGGATGGTAGGGGGTGGTTCTCACCTTGCAGATGCCAGCAACCCGACACAACTCTTGGATGGTACGAGATTCAAAGTCTGGCCCCATGTCACTCAGCAGCTTGTCTGGAAAACCGTAATGGACGAAAGAATTATCCCACAGGACTCTGGCTACTGTTTGCGCTTTCTGATTATGGGTTGGTATTGCAACAGCGTACTTAGTAAAATGGTCGGTGATGACAAAAATATCTTTGGTGTTACTGCTGTCTGGTTCCAGCGTCAGAAAATCCATGCAAACCAGTTTTAAAGGTCTGTGGGTCTGAATGCTCACCAAGGGAGCTGCTTTCTGTTGGGGAAGCCTTCCTACGAACACAGCGTTTACATGTTTTTATTTTCGTGTCCACATCTGCGGCCGTCTGCGGCCAGTAGAATCTGGACCGAAGAAGATCGAGTGTTCGCTCTAGGCCAAGGTGGCCCATATCATCATGGAAACTGGCAAGTACAATTCCTTGAAGAGCTTTAGGTAAAGCCAACTGGTTTAACACCTTGTCTCCATCCATCCTCTTCCGATATAACAACCCATTCACTAGCTACAGTTTGTTCCATTGCCTCATCCACAGGACTACTGTGGGTCAGTGGAATTTCAAGTTTGATGGTTTGTTATTAGACTCCAAGTACTCGATTACTTCTTTAATTTCAGGGTTTTCTCTTCGCTTCCTGATCAGATCCTCAGACCATGGACGCCTTCTGTCTGGATTTCTTGAGGTAATGCTGTTACAGCTATGCTCAGAGACTCTACTAAGGTCAGTGGGAAAGACTGAGAATCAAGGGATTGACTTGCGTGATGTTTTTCACAGATGGCCCCCACTACTTCTGGCAAGATTGTATTGGTGTTACTTTCAAAATCTGCAAAGTGATGTAGAGTGAACTGTCTGATCCTCTCTTGCTCTTTTTTAGATTGCCAATCATCTGATGGTTCACCGTTTGGACGACGGGACAATCCGTCCGCATCTTGATTTTGAGTTCCAGCTCTGTACTGTATTTTAAAATTATATCCATCAACCTTACAACCTCGTCCATCAACCTTACACGCTGTCAGTGTGACCAGTAGGACTTGGAACGGTCCTCTCCACCCCAGGGATGACCAGTTTTTCCTCCGGAAGTCCTTGACCAGAATCCACTAACCAGGTTTCAGCTTACTCTTAAACTTGCCATTTTCCTGTTCCTTGACAACCTGCTTAGAAACAACAGCGAGAGCACGGCATAGCTTTTCACAGAATTTAATCATAGCATCATCACACATCATTGTCAATGCAGTACTGTTGGTGGGACCTGGGGGTGTTATTCCTGAGTTTGGGGCCTGCCAAAAAGAATTTCAAATTAGCTTAGGTTAGATTGTGCTCTGGTATGTGTTCACATGTAATGTAACACTAATGGTAGTGTTTTGGGCCATGGCAATCCGGTGTCTTTACACTATCTGGCCAATTTGTTTTCTAGAGTGCCATTGCCACACCTGATGCACTCAGGGATTCCCCACCTAAATATGATTTCTGTAAGCAGTGCCTTTGCTACTGCCATGGAGTCTTGTTTTGCTGTCGGGAAAACCTCTACCCATTTAGAGAACATGTCGACTATTATTAGGCAATACCTTTTGCCTGCTGATGGAGTAAGGTCAATAAAATCCGTCTTTAGGTATTGGACAGGTGCTTGTGGCTGGGATGCCTGGATGCACCTCCAATCCCTTTCCTGCATTGTGTTTCTTACAGATTAAACATCGATCTAAAAATTTTTTTAGAGTAATTTTGGAATCCCTTAGTGTACCAGGTCTTTATTATTTCACTATACATCCCCCCTTTTGACACATGGTCTTTACCATGTGTCAACTTAGCATAAAAAAAAGAACAATCTTTTTGGTAAAACCGGTTTCCCTGAGGGACCATACCAAACACCTTGCTTTTGGCCACTTCCCACCTTCCTCTAGCGTTGTTTCTCCTCATGATCACTCATACCCTGTAATTCAGTGAGTACTAGGATAGAAGAAGTCAGATTAATCATGATGTTTATGTTTTGTTTCTGCTCAGATAGCTTTGCTGCTGCCTTTGCCACTGCATCAGCTTTTCCATTACCTATGGAAATAGGATCATTATTAAATGGTTACATATTGCAATTGCTTTTGAAAGTAGGATTGCATCCAAGAGGTCAGTGTTGTGAAAAATCCTTGAACCCAGGAATGCCTTAAAAATAGAAGTGATATGCCTTAAAAGAATTATGATTGGAGTCATAAGACACATGGGAATACACCCCAGATGTTGTAATAATTTTAAGGTAATAGTAATATTAATACCTAGGTAATATAACTAGAGAATATATTAACCAGAAGTCAGAGGGTGGATAAAAGAGGAAATGTTTATTATAGTAACAGTAAACAGGAGAAGAAGGAATATAAACAGGGGATCCAGAGCCAGAATCGGAGGGAGAAGAAGGAATGTAAACAGGGGATCCAGGGCCAGAATCGGAGGAAGAAGAGGTGGGAGAGAGAGGAAGAATATAGGCATAAGGAAGCAATGAGGGAGGAGGAGGAGATACAGGAGTAGAAAACTCAGAGCAGCAAGGCTCAGCATGAGGACAGCCATCAGTTTGAGTTCTCTGGAGAACAGAGCTGTTCCAGGAACGTAGTGGGTGCACATGGGTGATATGATGTCAAGATCCAATGAGCTCATGGGTGATATGATGAGCTCATGGGTGATATGAGGCAGCTGGAAGTGGCGATAGCCTGCCATGACGTCAGCAGGCACTGGCCTTGGGTAGCTTGAGATATGCGTAAGCAAGCCCAGCCTGGGAAAAGACAGGCTGAGATCATAATAAATTCAGGCGTTTTAGCAGGCTTGAGGAGTCATCAAAGAACTCCATTTGTACACAAGCAACATTATAGCAGCAACAGCTTAGCAATAGTAACAATATAAGATAACAAATAAGTAAGAGCTATTAACATGATAACTTTTGACATAAACCAGACTCATAGAGTGACTTATAATCAGTAAAAATCATACTGTATACAGAAGAAGATAGCAAAAGAGAAACTTACTCATTGTAGTTGAATGAAGGATTAATCCTCAGGATGTCTGTCATGAAAGACTGAGAGGCAAATGTGACATTGACTAGGAAGTAAAGCTCTTTTGAGCACATTTTTAATAACAATAACAAAATTGTTATGGAGAATGAAGAAGACCATGGTTCCCAGACCTTGGCTCATAAATTGTTATGTAGAATGAAGAAGAGCATGGTTCCCAGACTTTGGCTCATAAATTGTTATGTAGAATGAAGAAGACCATGGTTCCCAGACCTTTGCTCATAAATTGTTATGTAGAATGAAGAAGACCATGGTTCCCAGACCTTGGCTCATAAATTGTTATGTAAAATGAAGAAGACCTTGGTTCCCAGACCTGGGCTCTGGGAACTAAGGGGAGGAAAATCCATAAATGGGCATATGGGTAAAAGGCAGACCTTGGCTCATTGTTATGAAGAATGAAGAAGACCTTGACTCCCAGACCTGTGCTCTGGGAACTAAGGGGAGGAAAATCCATAAATGGGCATATGGGTAAAAGGCAGACCTTGGTTCTGGGAAATAAGGGGAACATGATGAAAATTTAGTGAACAGGATGTTAGGTCATTTAGAAAACGTAGGAGGTAATTCCGGTAAATAAGGAGATATGAGGAAGGTCACCAGGTGGAACTTCACCGTGGGACTTTGAGAAATACTGGGAACTTGCCTGAGAGGATGGGAACCAAAGAGGAGGCGCCTAGAAACGCCAAGGTATACATTGAGGAGATTTTCTTAGGGTAGGGTGTGTAAAAAACTTTACTTTGCAAGAACTTCTTGAGAGTTTTGTTTTTGATTGCATGCGGATGCTCTTCGTGAAGATGCTCTTTTTGGGTTTTTCATTTGTTACTTTCAACTTGGCAAATTCTCTTAGAGAATTGTTGGCTGATTGACCACAATAAAGAAGTTTGCTCATTCTCATCCAGGGCTGAGGAGTTTTCTCATTGTTTTGTTTGTAGTAATTATAAAGTTATCATTTAAGTCTAACTAAAACAGTCTATATTAACCAAAAGTCTAAGAGTATGCGATATGTCCACTTGGAGGCGGGCTCTAAGTTCCGACCATACCAAACACTGTGTTTTTGGACACTTCCCACCTTTCTCCAGCGTTGTTTCTCCTCATGATCACTCATACCCTGTAATTCAGTGAGATTTAGGATAGAAGAAAACAGTTTAATCATGATGTTTATGTTTTGTTTCTGCTCAGGTAGCTTTGCTGCTGCCTTTGCCACTGCATCAGCTTTCCCATTACCTATATAAATAGGATCGTTATTAAATGGTTACATATTGCAATTGCTTTTGAAAGTAGGATTGCATCCAAGAGGTCAGCTATCAGGCCATGGTGTGTGTTGGGTTTTCCCGATGAAGTTAAAAACCCCCTATGTTTCCACAGTGTGCCAGAATCATGTGTAACACCAAACGTGTACCTGCAATCAGTATAGACAATCACAGTCTTACCCTCTGTCAATTTGCAGGCTTCTATAAGGGCAGTAATTTCTGCTGCCTCTGCTGAGTAATGAGATGGGAGTTTACCTGAAAGTAAAATTTTGTTCTGGGTAACTACTGCAAACCCCACACAGTTTGACCTGTTTCTGAGTTCCTGGATGCTGATCCTTCCACAAATAATTCCAGATCAGGGTTGGTCAGCGGTGTCTCCTGTAAATCAGTCCTTGAGCAACAAACTTCATTAATCACACTCACACAATCATAAGGCACAATCATCCCCATTATGCTCTGTGGGAAGAAGTGTGGCAAGGTTAAGAATTGTACATTGTTTAACATGAGTACAGTAACATTTGGGATTTCTAAAAGCACAGTGTTATATCTCAACCATTGTGCAATCGTAATATGTGCTATTTTTTGTTATAAAAGCAGTTGCGACACTGCATGTGGTACCGAGTTAATTCGCTGTAGCCTACTGCTCTGAGACACATGAGCAGACCTGCTGTCACTGGATCCAGTTTAGCTGAAAAATATGCTACTGGTCTGAGTTTGCCCCCATGCTATTGGAGCAAAACTGATGTCATGCAAAAGACAACTGGCTGCTCGGTTTGCTTCCAATAATGAGTCTGAGCAACCTGTAACATCCGTATTCCCTAGTTTTTCCACTCATCATTGGCAGATTTGACTAAAGAGAGTTGCGGAGATGCATGGTTCATTTGGAATGGGTGTGGATAACCAGCTCGAGTTGAAACCCGAGATAAGTCGAGATAAGTCTACCTCTACCGCACATCTGTGCTCACTCCATATCACAGTTTCAACATCAGTACATCTGGCTTATCTAATTTCCTATGCCACTCTTTCTCATAGCTCTTATCCGATTCGCATCTCTGTATGTGTGCAGTGCAGTGTAAAGTTTTTTATGTAGTCTGTGTGAGAAGAAGAGGTGAGAATTTTTTTTCCTTTCCACAAGAGTGTGTGTGTCATCAGTAAAAGAAAAATCACACGTTTTCATTTGTATCATAGAGCAGAGATCTGGGATACAGTTTTACAAAGCAGGAGTCATCTCCCCATTCTATCTTAAGGCCTAGTGATGTGCTGAATAGATATAAATTTAATTTGCACATCAAATCTCGACCCAACAGATTTATTGGGCAATACTCAGAAATCAAAAAGAAAAATCCAAATTGTTTCTGTGTAGTTACAGTTTCGCACCTTAAGGGCACTGAGAATGTCTCAATGACTGACATTCCTGATGCTCACGTACTGTAGTAAACAGGGAGTAATTGCTCATTTTAGGTGAAACAGATAATTCACATAATCATATCACAGAGTGCTGTGCCTGAGTCAACTAAAAACTACATTAGTATTTTTTCGACTAGTAATGTAATCACAGGCATTTCTTTAAACCTGGGCTCATTATATTTAGCATAACTTTCATTCGCAGATATAATAAAAAAAAACTCTGATTCTTTGCTAGACATTGAATTAGTAACAGGTGGAAATAGGACAGTTAGCTTAAGCTTTTCTTCCTTGCATTACATAAAAGAGTCAGACTTACCAGACCCGTCCAAACCTCAGGCCTCTTGATTTTCCTTCGATATTTCTTAGGACAATACCGTGCCCAGTGATCTGAACTTCCACATATAAAACATCCATTCTGAAATCCAGGTCTGTTCCATCCTCTTCCTCTGATGGAATCTCCTCAGACCTCATACAACTGAACCGTGTTGAGACTGTAGAGAGAAATACAGGTCATAATCAATTATCCTATTTTTACAGTTTTATTGCCCCCAATAAAACCATAAAACAATAAAACAATAAAATCATAAATTAAAGGTTTATGACTGTAATAAAAGTTTATGATTGTAATTATATAATGTTTACTGCTAGGAATGGGTCAAAGGTCATACCTTTGATCTGACAGATGTATGTCATGATTTTATGATGTTAGGTTTAAGTTAAAAGTTCATAATAATAAAGTTAATGGTTGTATTGATATATTGCTTGACTCCAAGTAGTTAAAGAGCCCCCTTTTCCCTCCCACCACCCCGTCTATCATATTGTTTAACACCATTGTGTCTACTTTCAAGTAGATAGGTGACAAGTAATTACAGTAAAACAAGTCCATATGTTTTTTTAAAAAAAGGGGGTTTATGACCCCACAGATGAAACAGTGTTGTAAAACAAGACCATGTCTTTGTTCTAAATGAGATAGTAGATATGTTTTTAAAAAAGAGGGTTTTATGACCCCTCAGATGAAACAGTGTTGTAAAACAAGACCATGTCTTTGTTCTAAATGAGATAGTAGATATTTGTTTTTAAAAAAGGGGGTTTTATGACCCCTCAGATGAAACAGTGTTGTAAAATAAGACCATGTCTTTGTTCCAAATGAGATAGGAGATAAGTACTTAAAACTCATGTTTGATCCGGGGATGGTTTGTGGAGCCCCCTTTTTCCCTCCACCACCCCGCCTTTCATATTGTTTAACACCATTGTGTCTGCTTCAAGTAGATAGGTGACAAGTAATTAAAACAAGGCCATGTGTTTGATTGACTAGATAGTAGATAATTTTTTTTTTTAAAAAAGGGGGTTTTATGGATTTACGGATTGGATTTATACGTAAAGTCTGTTATAATTACAGAACAAGACCAGGCTATCCGATACAATTGTCTAGGAAAACGTATCAAACAAACGAGAACCCTCCAGGGTAATTTCATTCTGACTGTTAGATCTGTGTTTTTCAGTTGATTGTTTATCATACATCATGTATATTACATTATAAGCTAAAATGTTATATTTATTTAATTTATTATTTAATTATTTATTAATTTTTAGACAGTTGTATTGAGATTATTTCTGATGACGAGTATCCTGGAACGTCCACACAAGGCCTAAGAACGGTGGAACATCGGGAATCTGCTCAAAAGCCGATAGCTGTAGTCGCCCCACAGCTCAGACCAGTCCTACAAACTACGCGTAAGTCACATCATGAAAATATGAATGTGAATATACGAATGAATAAATCTTTCATTAACCTTATATGATTAGCAATAATTTTATTTTTTTATTTTTTATTTATTCTTTATTTTGTATGTGTGACATATTCAGAAGACGTCGGTACAACGTCTAACCACGTTGACTCACAACTACGATGGATCAAATGTTTTGTGTAAGTCCGTTAGCATTCTCTTTTCAAACATCCCTTAAGAGTGTAAAACAATCCTCCACACATTTTCTGTAATCTGTATTCTATTTAGATGTTGGTGCTAACGTTGTTGGCGGTGGTGTCTTCGAAGGAGTAGAAAATAACTACATTCAAGATGGCGGTGTCTTTGAAAGAGTAGAAAATAACTACATTCAAGCCGGAGGTGTCTTCGAAGGAGAAGAAAATAACTACATTCAAACTGGTGACATCTTCGAACGACATGAAAATATCAACATTCGAAATGTCGATGCTAACGTAGCTGGAGGTGACTTTGAAGGACAAGAAAATTTCAGCATTGGAGACGCTCTTCAGGATTTTTTCAGCTAAGGGATAGAATAACTGAAAACTTTGAGCACGTCTGCATCGCACTTCAAAACACGTCTGACAGTGAGTATGTTCAATCCTTGCATAATACTCTAGAATCCTTAAATTGGTGTGTTATGGTGAATAAAGAATTGTTAAGACATTTTTACAATAGAAATGGCTCAGAAGCTCTTCAGAAGCCAAAAAAATTAGAATTGAAAATGATCCTACATCGTCACATGATTTCTGCTTTGGTGAAACCTCGACTTTTTCAAGTAGTCTGTTACAGCGTGACTCGTACACATCTCTGAACCCCTTTTTATCCGAAACAATCAGTCAGTTGAACGATAGTTTAAGACAGACACTTAGACATGATATTCAGAATCCTATTCCAGGTTCTGGTCACGGCGTATCCCCGGTGTTGAGCGATAGTTTAAGACCTACACACACACGGTTGCCTCATTATGACGTGTTCTTAGAACTAAATCAGAGTCTGTTAACGTTGCAGAATAGCCTAAATGATCAAGATCAACCTGTACAGTTAAATCCTGCTTTGATAGAAATGGTGAATAATCTGAATGATAGTTTTAACTTATCTAACGAACAAAGTGTCGTTACTGCAACACCTCTGGTAACCTGTCAAGATCAAGGACCTGCATCTCAACAAGATTTGCTTCACGGTCTTAATCAAAGTCTTATTTCATTAAATGACAATATCATTAACTTAATCAACCAACCTGTTAATGTTCTGCAAAATCCCGAAATTGATCATGAGTACACCCCTGAAATGGTAAATGATACATCAGTAAACACACCGCCACCTAATGGTGAAAATGTTCTCTTAGATTACTTTGACAACGCATTGCCACCTAATGGTGAAAATGCCCCCTTAGATCACGTTGACAACACATCGCCGCCTAATGGTGAAAATGTTCTCTTAGATTACTTTGACAATGCACAGCCACCTAGTGTTGAAAATGTCCCCTTAGATTACGTTGACAACACATCGCCGCCTATTGGTGAAAATGTCCCCTTATATTACGTTGACAACGCACCACCACCTAGTGTTGAAAATGTCCTCATAGATCACGTTGACAACGCACCGCCACCTAGTGGTGAAAACAATCAAATAGGGCATGGCGTAGATCCTAATATTAGGATAATTAATCATGACAGCTTCAATAACACAGAGATCATAAGAAGAGTGAATTTTTCATCTATCGCTAATGTTAACAGTTTTGCTGAATTTTATAATTATGTTTTAGAGATTTTAAACAGCATGGTAGAAGTTGCGAATTAAATGATTTCACCTACGGATTATGTTACCGTTGAAATTAGAGAAATTGAGTGCTACACTCAATGTGTCATCTCACATTCAACTAGTCAATGGAGCCATCGATTTACAGTCTTTTTTGACCATGCTCGAAAATACTATTCAAAGTAATCGTGACATATTTATGGATAATTCGCTTGATTATGGAGTTAAAAGTATCACAGGGTTTTTGGGTTGTAGTTACATCTGTCATTTCTGTTACTCAGGGTTTAAGGATACACGGAACCATCGTTGTGAATATAGTTGTAACGTTTGTTGTGATGTAGACTGTTACAAACACCCTCGAAACATAACAAAATGCCCGGATTGTATGAGGTTGTGTAGATCAAAATATTGTTTTGATAGCCACAAAGCATTGCGCCAGTCAGAAACAGGTGAATATTGACGTGTGCCCTGAGAGATTGTGTAAACTCTGTGGTGAAAAACTTGATACAGATTGTGGACACAACTGTTTTATACTGCCGTTAAAGAGGGAAAAGTCTAATAAGAGATACATCTTTTATGATTTTGAAACTAGACAGGAAACAGGCACTCATACAGCTAATTTCTTATGCTGTATTAATTACCGCGGTCAGACATGGATTTTTTCAGGAGACACGTGCATCGCTGCATTTTTTAGACATTTTTGCCATGCGAAATACAGAGGTTATACCTTTATCGCACATAATGCCAGAGGGTTCGATTCATACCTTTTGCTAAATCATTTAGTGAAAGAAGGAATCACCCCCAAGATTATTGCACAAGGCGGAAAGATTCTGTGTTTCACCGATACCGATTTCAACCAGAAATACATCGATAGTCTTTCTTACCCATGAAGCTTAGCAATCTTCCTAAGGCCATGGGGTGCTCAGAAAAACAGAAAGGTTATTTTCCTCATTTCTGGAACACAATAGAAAATTAAAACTATGTAGGCCCCTATCCTGAACCCCGGTTTTATGGTGTGGATAACATGATGTCTAAAGACAGGGAGGATTTTTTCAAGTGGTACGCGACGGTGACTGATAAAGTTTTTGATTTCAAGAAAGAGATGACTGAATACTGTGTAAATGACGTAGACATTTCGAGAGAAGGTTGCGTAGCTTTCAGAGATGAAATTCGACAAAGTACAACGGAGGATCCTTTTAAATGTATTACGATTGCTTCAGTTTGTATGAAGATATTTAGAAACATTGTTTCTCACTGAAAACACCCTCGCCGTTCCGCCTCTCGATAATTACATAAGCAGGCAGAAATCTTATTCTAAGGGAATTACTCAAAATTACACCAATTCCAAAGTTATCAATTTGAAATCATTGACAGATCTGGTGATAGATCGAGTGAAATACCCAGATAAACCCAGTCAACTTATAACATCGCACAAACAAATCACTCGAGATAAAAAGGGGTTTCATTTGAGAAACCAGACACAAGTAAAAAGGTTCAGGGTTGTGTACGATAAACGTGTGTTATTTCCTGATTTCACAACTCTTCCTTACGGGTATTGACACCTATACTGATGTATTTTTATGTATATATGTACGTATGAATGTCTGTATGTTGTTAACTTGATTGTTGTCGCCGTACAGTGTCAAGGAAAATATGAATGTGACTTCTTTCGACACGAGGCTGCAACTGCCCTTTTCCTGTATTGTATGTGGGCCTAGCAATAGCGGGAAATCTTATTTTATCAAAATGCTGCTGGAAAATTGTAAAGGGGTATTGTCCAAAGTTCCTGAAAATATTGTGTGGATTTATTCATATTGGCAGCCTTTGTACGATGAATTGATGACCAAAATAAACATCAATTTTATTCAAGGAATCCCTGATTCTTTGTGTGATGATGAAATGTTTCCCCCCAGCAAAACAAACTTGGTGGTAATAGATGACTTGATGGAATTTGCGAGTAAAAACAAGGAGGTGGAAAAAGCTTTTACTAAATACACACATCACAGAAATCTGAGCGTCATATATGTGGTTCAGAACTTGTTTTTTCAAGGCAAGTCTAGTAGAACAATCAATTTGAACACCAATTGCATGGTTCTTTTTAAAAACCCTAGAGATAAATTACAATTCAGTGTGCTAGCTCGGCAAATGTATCCGGGTAACAGCAAATACTTTTTAGAATGTTTTCAAGAGGCCACCACCAGACCGCACGGTTATTTATTTGTTGACCTAAAATCAAATACACCAGAAGACTTCAGACTCCGATCAGGTTTGTTACAGCGAGAAAAATCATCTGTGTATGTTCCGAAGCAGAAGAAGAAAAAGTTTTACTGAAAACAATGTCTATATGCTTGAAAAAAACACTTCCGTTGTTGAAAGCATTACACGAGGCTCCACCCCGGAAAAGAAAAGTTATATTGCGCAATGCACCTACCGAACTCATTCTTAGCATATGTGAATTAGCTTTAAACGTGCTCAGAGGTACCATCCCTCTATCAGCGAAACAGTACAGAGAATTAAAAAAGCAGAAAAATGGATAAAACTTTTCGCGGATAAAAGAGCAACTGTAGAAAAGAAAAGGAAAGTGATTAATCAAACTGGAAGATTTCTTTTACAGCTACTCAACGTTGCTGTACCGTTTATAAGCAGCTTGATAGCATCCTGTAACAGTTGACATGGAGACCGCTGAGAAAATGTATTTAGTCTCTCATCATCAACTTGACAAGCTTAGAAATACCACGACAGAAAAAGAGGGTTTAAGAAACACCATTGAAAACAACTTAGACGTAGCAATGCGTCAAATTTTGTCAAGGACGAATCTGAATGAATACGAGAAGGTAAAACACATCGGTCCTGCAAAAGTTTTTAAACTTGGTTAAACTGGGTGATCAGGAATCAGCTCAACTGACTCTGACCCTACCAAAAATAACCAATAGCAAAACAGAGGCAACTGTGACCGAAATTTCACAACCCCACGGTGACAAGATCATACATGAGGTGCTTGCTAACGTTTCAGCGAGGTGTAAAAGAAATGCTTCGTACATTATGGAAAAACTTTTAAAATCAGGCAATGCTGCTCCGTGGAATGACGAGGGTGAATTTCTTTTTAACGGGAACACAGTCAAAGGATCTCACATGGTGGATCTGCTTAAAAATCTCACGCCGCCTCATAAAGTTTCAGAGGATCGGAGGCCATTAGGTTGGACCGAATTGTTGCATACTGTAGCTAGACTAAATATACCCTTTTCAACAATACCTAGCAGCGCTGTTCGACGCAAAATATCTGACATCAAAAGATCTAATGACCCCCAACCCTCTCGAAGCATCACGCCTTCACCGTCTAAAAGCAGAGACTTTGATTCTCCACCCCCTGTTCTTATTCGTAGTGATTGGCATGATTTTTGAAAAAATGACTTATGACGATTACGTTTGCTCCATTGTATTTGTTACTTTTATTTCAATAAAGTCTTTATACAGTAAGATTTTTTTTTTGTGAAGCATCATGATTAAATAGTACACTACACAGGTGAATGAAACATTTTCAGAGTTTACACATTGCACACAACTAAACAAATGTTTTTTATTTACTCTAGGATACATTTTTTTCACAAAAGACACAACTGCTTTGTCATTTCTATTTAAATCCTTGCTATACATAGACATAATACGGTTAAACTTATAGCCTTTAGCTCTGTGACACAGAAAATATACATAATGCTGTCCACAACAAACTGAAGTAAAATCTTGTAATTGTACAGGATTATATTTTATTTCACAGCAGTTTTTACTCAAAAAGTATTGAATATTGAGTATTGACATAACGCTAGCCAGTGCTCACCCGATATGTGTCTCGGATGTGTATTCACAATGAACATGGCGGGGAATTTTCTCAGGGGGATTGTAGGTAATTCGGCGCTAGCCACAACGCCTCGGAATGTGTTTTCTAGATGGTGGCAACTTCTCATAACATCGGTTAGTTCTTTGGTATCCATGCTTTACTGGTAATCTATGAGTACGTTTCTTCGGTTGTTTATTTCTAGATGCTGTCAAAACTAGCATAGACGTGAGGCAGTTCCCCTCATCGGGCTGAGTGTTTTGATATATGACATGTCCATGTTGTGCAAAATTTTTGATTTCGCTTATTTTGGGGGCGGGGCTACACGTGACGTCACGTGAATACCCGGTGGGGTGCCAATACTTTTGGACAAAAGTGACTACTAAGTGTTTTGACATTTCATATAAAAACTGCAGTCATTATGGAATTCTACTTATTATTATACTGCATAGAACATTATTTTGGGGGCGGGGCTACACGTGACGTCATGTGAATACCCGGTGGGGTGCCAATACTTTTGGACAAAAGTGTATTGACTGGGGGCCAATACTTGTGGAAACATTGGATTGATAGTGTGGAGTTGATAGTTACATGTATTGAGAGTGTGCTTTACATCTACAGAGAGAACAAAAGAATTTTAAGAATTCCCCATTCAAGTCTATGGGAAAAAAAAAACCCTTTGAGCTTCCGTAGTGGGAATTTCGGAATTCCGATCGCTTATAAAAGTCATAGCACACCTGTTCTCAACGAGCCGGTCGATTTGACACCTCATTCATGGGTCTAGGACAAAAGCTGCGGGACAAGTTACGCGCCGAAAAAGTGTCCGGAAGAAGAATAATAATAACTAGAATGTACATTTCCTGAAGAAAATGTGAATGGTGCTTGCACGTGGCAAGTTCCCTTCATCGTGCTGAGTGTTTTGATATATGACATGTCCATGTTGTGCTAACTTTTTGATTTCGCTTATTTTGGGGGCGGGGCTACACGTGACGTCACGTGACGTGACCAAAACACGCGTGAGGCAGTTCCCCTCATCGAGCTGAGTGTTTTGATATATGACATGTCCATGTTGTGCTAACTTTTTGACTTCGCTTATTTTGGGGGCGGGGCTACACGTGACGTCACGTGACGTGACCAAAACACGCGTGAGGCAGTTCCCCTCATCGGGCTGAGTGTTTTGATATATGACATGTCTATGTTGTGCAAAATTTTTGATTTCGCTTATTTTGGGGGCGGGGCTACACGTGACGTTACGTGACGTGACCAAAACACGCGTGAGGCAGTTCCCCTCATCGGGCTGAGTGTTTTGATATATGACATGTCCATGTTGTGCTAACTTTTTGATTTCGCTTATTTTGGGGGCGGGGCTACACGTGACGTCACGTGACATGACCAAAACACGCGTGAGGCAATTCCCCTCATCGGGCTGAGTGTTTTGATATATGACATGTCCATGTTGTGCAAAATTTTTGATTTCACTTATTTTGGGGGCGGGGCTATACGTTACGTCACGTGAATACCCGGTGGGGTGCCAATACTTTTGGACAAAAGTGGATACTAAGTGTTTTGACATTTTAAAAGTGACTACTAAGTGTTTTGAAATTTCATGTCAAAACTGCAGTCATTATGAAATTCTATTTAATATTATACTGCATAGAACAGTTTGTTGGGGGCGGGGCTACACATGTCACGTGAATACCCGGTGGGGTGCCAATACATTTGGACAAAAGTGTATTGACTGGGGGCCAATACTTGTGGAAACATTGGATTGATAGTGTGGAGTTGATAGTTACATGTATTGAGAGTGTGCTTTACATCTACAGAGAGAACAAAAGAATTTTAAGAATTCCCCATTCAAGTCTATGGGAAAAAAAAACCCCTTTGAGCTTCCGTAGCGGGAATTCCGGAATTCCGATCGCTTATAAAAGTCATAGCACACCTGTCCTCAACGAGCCGGTCGATTTGACACCTCATTCATGGGTCTAGGACAAAAGCTGCGGGACAAGTTACGCGCCGAAAAAGTGTCCGGAAGAAGAATAATAATAACTAGAACGGTACATTTCCTGAAGAAAATGTGAATGGTGCTTGCACGTGGCAAGTTCCCCTCATCGTGCTGAGTGTTTTGATATATGACATGTCCATGTTGTGCTAACTTTTTGATTTCGCTTATTTTTGGGGCGGGGCTACACGTGACGTAACGTGACGTGACCAAAACACGCGTGAGGCAGTACCCCTCATTGTGCTGAGTGTTTTGATATGTGACATGTCAATGTTGGGCTTACTTTTTGATTTTGCTTACTTTGGGGGCGGGGCTACACGTGACGTCACGTGACGTGACCAAAACACGCGTGAGGCAGTTCCCCTCATCGTGCTGAGTGTTTTGATATATGACATGTCCATGTTGTGCTAACGTTTTGATTTCGCTTATTTTGGGGGCGTGGCTACACGTGAAGTCACGTAACGTGACCGAAACACGCGTGAGGCAGTTCCCCTCATCGGGCTGAGTGTTTTGATATATGACATGTCCATGTTGTGCAAAATTTTTGATTTCGCTTATTTTGGGGGCGGGGTTACACGTGACGTCACGTGACGTAACCAAAACACACGTGAGGCAATTCCCCTCATTGGGCTGAGTGTTTTGATATATGACATGTCCATGTTGTGTAAAATTTATGGAACGTTCCATCGTCGACTACGGGAAAACCGAAAGTTCCGTCGGAACGCCGAGTCCGGAACTTTGTCCAGAGTAACGTCCTAAAGAACCTGTCCGAGTTTGGTGTAAATCGCTCGAAAACTTGCCGAGTTATAAACCTCCAAAGTTTATAATGGAAGCGGATACGAAAAAAGGCCACTTTGAGCTTCCGTACCGGGAATGCCGGAATTCCGATCGCTTAGAAAAGTAATAGCAACAAACTTCAGACCAGGGTCTACGACATATCCGAATTTGGTGCATGTGGCTCGAAAGCCCTAGGACGAGTTACTCTTGATAAATTTGTGGCTAAGAAGAATAATAATAACTAGATTTGTAAAGTTCGTCGAGACAAACTTTGATGTTGGCTTTGACGGTGCAAGTATTCGCAAAGGCCGGTGCTTTTTGGAGGCGAGTGGACATAAGGTTCAGTGTTACTTTTGCAGGCAAGTGGACAGAAAGATTGTGAAAGCTACTGGACCGCTAGGGTGCCAATACTTTTGGAGGCGAGCGGACATGAGCATGTGACGTGATCCGAATACCCGTGAGGCAGTTCCCCTCATTGTGCTGAGTGTTTTGATATGTCACACATCCATGTTGTGCAAATTTTTTATTTCACTTATTTTGGGGGCGGGGCTACACGTGACATCACGTGACGTGACCAAAATACACATGGGGCAATTCCCCTCATTGTGCTGAGTGTTTTGATATGTCACATGTCCATGTTATGCAAAATTTTTATTTTCACGTGACGACACGTGACGTGACGTGACCATAACACACGTGAGGCACTTCCCCTCATTGGGCTGAGTGTTTTGATATATGACATGTCCATGTTGTGCTAATTTTTGATTTCGCTTATTTTGGGGGCGGGGCTACACGTGACGTCACGTGACGTCACCAAAATACACGTGAGGCAGCTCCCCTCATTGTGCTGAGTGTTTTGATATGTCACATGTCCATGTTGTGCAAATTTTTGATTTCGCTTATTTTGGGGGCGGGGATATACACGTGACGTCACGTGACGTGACCAAAATACACGTGAGGCACTTCCCCTCATTGGGCTGAGTGTTTTGATATATGACATGTCCATATTGTGCTCATTTTTGATTTCGCTTATTCTGGGGGCGGGGCTACACGTGACGTCACCAGCATACCCGGTGGGGTGCCAATACTTTTGGCAAAAAGTGGCTACTGAGGGTTTGGACATTTCATGTCAATACTGCAGTCATTATGGGCTTCTACTTATTATTATACTGCATAGAACACAGGAGAGAAGCCGTGCCTGAGCTCTGCGCACGCTGCGTGTGTGAAAGCTTAGAGGAATTTTAGGAATTCCCCATTCAAGTCTATGGGACGTTCCATCGTCGACTACGGGAAAACCGAAAGTTCCGTCGGAACGCCGAGTCCGGAACTTTGTCCGGAGTAACGTCCTAAAGAACCTGTCCGAGTTTGGTGTAAATCGCTCGAAAACTTGCCGAGTTATAAACCTCCAAAGTTTATAATGGAAGCGGATACGAAAAAAGGCCACTTTGAGCTTCCGTACCGGGAATGCCGGAATTCCGATCGCTTAGAAAAGTAATAGCAACAAACTTCAGACCAGGGTCTACGACATATCCGAATTTGGTGCATGTGGCTCGAAAGCCCTAGGACGAGTTACTCTTGATAAATTTGTGGCTAAGAAGAATAATAATAACTAGATTTGTAAAGTTCGTCGAGACAAACTTTGATGTTGGCTTTGACGGTGCAAGTATTCGCAAAGGCTGGTGCTTTTTGGAGGCGAGTGGACATAAGGGTCAGTGTTACTTTTGGAGGCAAGTGGACAGAAAGATTGTGAAAGGTACTGGACCGCTAGGGTGCCAATACTTTTGGAGGCAAGCGGACATGAGCATGTGACGTGATCCGAATACCCGTGAGGCAGTTCCCCTCATTGTGCTGAGTGTTTTGATATGTCACATGTCCATGTTGTGCAAATTTTTTATTTCGCTTATTTTGGGGGCGGGGCTACACGTGACGTCACGTGACGTGACCCAAATACACGTGGGGCAGTTCCCCTCATTGTGCTGAGTGTTTTGATGTCACATGTCCATGTTGTGCTAATTTTTTATTTTCACGTGACGACACGTGACGACACGTGACGTGACCCAAATACACGTGGGGCAGTTCCCCTCATTGTGCTGAGTGTTTTGATATGTCACATGTCCATGTTATGCAAAATTTTTATTTTCATGTGACGACACGTGACGTGACGTGACGATAACACACGTGAGGCACTTCCCCTCATTGTGCTGAGTGTTTTGATATGTCACATGTCCATATTGTGCTAATTTTTTATTTTCACGTGACGACACGTGACGACACGTGACGACACGTGACGTGACCCAAATACACGTGAGGCACTTCCCCTCATTGGGCTGAGTGTTTTGATATATGACATGTCCATGTTGTGCTAATTTTTGATTTCGCTTATTTTGGGGGCGGGGCTATACACGTGACGTCACGTGACGTGACCAGAATACACGTGGGGCAGTTCCCCTCATTGTGCTGAGTGTTTTGATATGTCACATGTCCATGTTGTGCAAATTTTTCATTTCGCTTATTTTGGGGGCTGGGCTATACACGTGACGTCACGTGACGTAACCAAAATACACGTGGGGCAGTTCCCCTCATTGTGCTGAGTGTTTTGATATGTCACATGTCAATGTTGTGTAAAATTTATGGGACGTTCCATCGTCGACTACGGGAAAACCGAAAGTTCCGTCGGAACGCCGAGTCCGTAACTTTGTCCGGAGTAACGTCCTAAAGAACCTGTCCGAGTTTGGTGTAAATCGCTCGAAAACTTGCCGAGTTATAAACCTCCAAAGTTTATAATGGAAGTGGATACGAAAAAAGGCCACTTTGAGCTTCCGTACCGGGAATGCCGGAATTCCGATCGCTTAGAAAAGTAATAGCAACAAACTTCAGACCAGGGTCTACGACATATCCGAATTTGGTGCATGTGGCTCGAAAGCCCTAGGACGAGTTACTCTTGATAAATTTGTGGCTAAGAATAATAATAATAACTAGATTTGTAAAGTTCGTCGAGACAAACTTTGATGTTGGCTTTGACGGTGCAAGTATTCGCAAAGGCCGGTGCTTTTTGGAGGCGAGTGGACATAAGGTTCAGTGTTACTTTTGCAGGCAAGTGGACAGAAAGATTGTGAAAGCTACTGGACCGCTAGGGTGCCAATACTTTTGGAGGCGAGCGGACATGAGCATGTGACGTGATCCGAATACCCGTGAGGCAGTTCCCCTCATTGTGCTGAGTGTTTTGATATGTCACACATCCATGTTGTGCAAATTTTTTATTTCACTTATTTTGGGGGCGGGGCTACACGTGACATCACGTGACGTGACCAAAATACACATGGGGCAATTCCCCTCATTGTGCTGAGTGTTTTGATATGTCACATGTCCATGTTATGCAAAATTTTTATTTTCACGTGACGACACGTGACGTGACGTAACCATAACACACGTGAGGCACTTCCCCTCATTGGGCTGAGTGTTTTGATATATGACATGTCCATGTTGTGCTAATTTTTGATTTCGCTTATTTTGGGGGCGGGGCTACACGTGACGTCACGTGACGTCACCAAAATACACGTGAGGCAGCTCCCCTCATTGTGCTGAGTGTTTTGATATGTCACATGTCCATGTTGTGCAAATTTTTGATTTCGCTTATTTTGGGGGCGGGGATATACACGTGACGTCACGTGACGTGACCAAAATACACGTGAGGCACTTCCCCTCATTGGGCTGAGTGTTTTGATATATGACATGTCCATATTGTGCTCATTTTTGATTTCGCTTATTCTGGGGGCGGGGCTACACGTGACGTCACCAGCATACCCGGTGGGGTGCCAATACTTTTGGCAAAAAGTGGCTACTGAGGGTTTGGACATTTCATGTCAATACTGCAGTCATTATGGGCTTCTACTTATTATTATACTGCATAGAACACAGGAGAGAAGCCGTGCCTGAGCTCTGCGCACGCTGCGTGTGTGAAAGCTTAGAGGAATTTTAGGAATTCCCCATTCAAGTCTATGGGACGTTCCATCGTCGACTACGGGAAAACCGAAAGTTCCGTCGGAACGCCGAGTCCGGAACTTTGTCCGGAGTAACGTCCTAAAGAACCTGTCCGAGTTTGGTGTAAATCGCTCGAAAACTTGCCGAGTTATAAACCTCCAAAGTTTATAATGGAAGCGGATAAGAAAAAAGGCCACTTTGAGCTTCCGTACCGGGAATGCCGGAATTCCGATCGCTTAGAAAAGTAATAGCAACAAACTTCAGACCAGGGTCTACGACATATCCGAATTTGGTGCATGTGGCTTGGAAGCCCTAGGACGAGTTACTCTTGATAAATTTGTGGCTAAGAATTATAATAATAATAATAATAATAATAATAATAATAATAATAATAATAATAATAATAAGCTTATAAAGGAAATCAGAATGTTGGCTTCTACAAAGCCAACATAATAATAATAATAAGCTTATAAAGGAAATCAGAATGTTGGCTTCTACAAAGCCAACATAACTAGATTTGTAAAGTTCGTCGAGACAAACTTTGATGTTGGCTTTGATGGTGCAATTATTCGCAAAGGCCGGTGCTTTTTGGAGGCGAGTGGACATAAGGGTCAGTGTTACTTTTGGAGGCAAGTGGACAGAAAGATTGTGAAAGCTACTGGATTGCTAGGGTGCCAATACTTTTGGAGGCAAGCGGACATGAGCATGTGACGTGATCCGAATACACGTGGGGCAGTTCCCCTCATTGTGCTGAGTGTTTTGATATGTCACATGTCCATATTGTGCAAATTTTGGATTTTCACGTGACGTCACGTGACGTCACGTGACGTGACCAAAATACACGTGGGGCAGTTCCCCTCATTGTGCTGAGTGTTTTGATCTGTCACATGTCCATGTTATGCAAAATTTTTATTTTCACGTGACGACACGTGACGACACGTGACGTGACGTGACCATAACACACGTGAGACACTTCCCCTCATTGGGCTGAGTGTTTTGATATATGACATGTCCATGTTGTGCTAATTTTTGATTTCGCTTATTTTGGGGGCGGGGCTACACGTGACGTCACGTGACGTGACCAAAATACACGTGGGGCAGTTCCCCTCATTGTGCTGAGTGTTTTGATATGTCACATGTCCATATTGTGCAAATTTTGGATTTTCACGTGACGTCACGTGACGTGACCCAAATACACGTGGGGCAGTTCCCCTCATTGTGCTGAGTGTTTTGATGTCACATGTCCATGTTGTGCTAATTTTTTATTTTCACGTGACGACACGTGACGACACGTGACGACACGTGACGACACGTGACGTGACCCAAATACACGTGAGGCACTTCCCCTCATTGGGCTGTGTTTTGATATATGACATGTCCATGTTGTGCTAATTTTTTATTTCGCTTATTTTGGGGGCGGGGCTATACACGTGACGTCACGTGACGTAACCAAAATACACGTGGGGCAGTTCCCCTCATTGTGCTGAGTGTTTTGATATGTCACATGTCAATGTTGTGCTAATTTTTTATTTTCACGTGACGACACGTGACGTCACGTGACCAAAATACACGTGGGGCAGTTCCCCTCATTGTGCTGAGTGTTTTGATATGTCACATGTCCATGTTGTGAAAATTTTTGATTTCGCTTATTTTGGGGGCGGGGCTACACGTGACGTCATGTGACAACACGTGATGTCACCAGTATACCCGGTGCGGTGCCAATACTTTTGGCAAAAAGTGGCTACTGAGGGTTTGGACATTTCATGTCAATACTGCAGTCATTATGGGCTTCTACTTATTATTATACTGCATAGAACACAGGAGAGAAGCCGTGCCTGAGCTCTGCGCACGCTGCGTGTGTGAAAGCTTAGAGGAATTTTAGGAATTCCCCATTCAAGTCTATGGGACGTTCCATCGTCGACTACGGGAAAACCGAAAGTTCCGTCGGAACGCCGAGTCCGGAACTTTGTCCGGAGTAACGTCCTAAAGAACCTGTCCGAGTTTGGTGTAAATCGCTCGAAAACTTGCCGAGTTATAAACCTCCAAAGTTTATAATGGAAGCGGATACGAAAAAAGGCCACTTTGAGCTTCCGTACCGGGAATGCCGGAATTCCGATCGCTTAGAAAAGTAATAGCAACAAACTTCAGACCAGGGTCTACGACATATCCGAATTTGGTGCATGTGGCTCGAAAGCCCTAGGATGAGTTACTCTTGATAAATTTGTGGCTAAGAATAATAATAATAATAATAATAATAATAAGCTTATAAAGGAAATCAGAATGTTGGCTTCTACAAAGCCAACATAACTAGATTTGTAAAGTTCGTCGAGACAAACTTTGATGTTGGCTTTGACGGTGCAAGTATTCGCAAATGCCGGTACTTTTGGAGGCGAGTGGACATAAGGGTCAGTGTTACTTTTGGAGGCAAGTGGACAGAAAGATTGTGAAAGGTACTGGACCGCTAGGGTGCCAATACTTTTGGAGGCGAGCAGACATGAGCATGTGACGTGATCCGAATACCCGTGAGGCAGTTCCCCTCACTGTGCTGAGTGTTTTGATATGTCACATGTCCATGTTGTGCAAATTTTTTATTTCGCTTATTTTGGGGGCGGGGCTACACGTGACGTCACGTGACGTGACCAAAATACACGTGGGGCAGTTCCCCTCATTGTGCTGAGTGTTTTGATATGTCACATGTCCATATTGTGCAAATTTTGGATTTTCACGTGACGTCACGTGACATCACGTGACGTCACGTGACGTGACCAAAATACACGTGGGGCAGTTCCCCTCATTGTGCTGAGTGTTTTGATATGTCACATGTCCATGTTATGCAAAATTTTTATTTTCACGTGATGACACGTGACGACACGTGACGTGACGTGACCATAACACACGTGAGGCACTTCCCCTCATTGTGCTGAGTGTTTTGATATATGATATGTCCATGTTGTGCTAATTTTTGATTTCGCTTATTTTGGGGGCGGGACTACACGTGACGTCACGTGACGTGACAAAAATATACGTGGGGCAGTTTCCCTCATTGTGCTGAGTGTTTTGATATGTCATATGTCCATGTTGTGCTAATTTTTTATTTTCACGTGACGACACGTGACGACACGTGACGTGACGTGACCATAACACACGTGAGGCACTTCCCTTCATTGGGCTGAGTGTTTTGATATATGACATGTCCATGTTGTGCAAATTTTTGATTTCGCTTATTTTGGGGGCGGGGCTACACGTGACGTCACGTGACGTCACCAAAATACACGTGGAGCAGTTCCCCTCATTGTGCTGAGTGTTTTGATATGTTACATGTCCATGTTGTGCAAATCTTTGATTTCGCTTATTTTGGGGGCGGGGCTATACACGTGACGTCACGTGACGTGACCAAAATACACGTGAGGCACTTCTCCTCATTGGGCTGAGTGTTTTGATATATGACATGTCCATATTGTGCTCATTTTTGATTTCGCTTATTCTGGGGGCGGGGCTACACGTGATGTCATGTGACGTCACGTGATGTTACCAGTATACCCGGTGGGGTGCCAATACTTTTGGCAAAAAGTGGCTACTGAGGGTTTGGACATTTCATGTCAATACTGCAGTCATTATGGGCTTCTACTTATTATTATACTGCATAGAACACAGGAGAGAAGCCGTGCCTGAGCTCTGCGCACGCTGCGTGTGTGAAAGCTTAGAGGAATTTTAGGAATTCCCCATTCAAGTCTATGGGACGTTCCATCGTCGACTACGGGAAAACCGAAAGTTCCGTCGGAACGCCGAGTCCGGAACTTTGTCCGGAGTAACGTCCTAAAGAACCTGTCCGAGTTTGGTGTAAATCGCTCGAAAACTTGCCGAGTTATAAACCTCCAAAGTTTATAATGGAAGCGGATACGAAAAAAGGCCACTTTGAGCTTCCGTACCGGGAATGCCGGAATTCCGATCGCTTAGAAAAGTAATAGCAACAAACTTCAGACCAGGGTCAACGACATATCCGAATTTGGTGCATGTGGCTCGAAAGCCCTAGGACGAGTTACTCTTGATAAATTTGTGGCTAAGAATAATAATAATAATAATAATAATAATAATAATAATAATAAGCTTATAAAGGAAATCAGAATGTTGGCTTCTACAAAGCCAACATAATAATAATAATAATAAGCTTATAAAGGAAATCAGAATGTTGGCTTCTACAAAGCCAACATAATAATAATAATAATAAGCTTATAAAGGAAATCAGAATGTTGGCTTCTACAAAGCCAACATAATAATAACTAGATTTGTAAAGTTTGTCGTGACAAACTTTGATGTTGGCTTTGACGATGCAAGTATTTGCAAAGGCCAGTGCTTTTTGGAGGCGAGTGGACATAAGGGTCAGTGTTACTTTTGGAAGCAAGTAAACAGAAAGCTAGGGTGCCAAAACATTTGGCGGTAAGTAGAGACGAGCATGTGACGTCATCAGAATACACGTGAGGAAGTTCCCCTCATTGTTCTGAGAGTTTTGATATGTCACATGTCCATGTTGTAAAAAGTTTTTTGATTTTGCATATTTTGGGGGCGGGGCTGTGGCACAACCGGAAGGCCAGTCGGTACACCAATTTAAAACTTTGTTCAGAGTATCACCCTAAAGGAGCTGGTCGAGTTTGGTGTAGATAGTTCGAAAGCGTGTCAAGTTATAAACCTCCAAAGTTTATAATGGGAGTCTATGGGAAAAAAAGGCCACTTTGAGACCCGGTACCGGAAGTACCGGTACTTGGTTCGCTTATAAAAGTAATAGCAACAAACTTCAGACCAGGGTCTACAACATATCCGAATTTGGTTCATGTGGCTCGAAAGCCCTAGGAGGAGTTACTCTTGATATATTTTTGTCTAAGCTTAAATAGGAAAACAGAATGTTGGCTTCTACAAAGCCAACATAATAATAATAATAATAATAATAATAATAATAATAATAATAATAATAATAATAATAATAATAATAATAATAAGCTTATAAAGGAAATCAGAATGTTGGCTTCTACAAAGCCAACATAATAATAATAAGCTTATAAAGGAAATCAGAATGTTGGCTTCTACAAAGCCAACATAATAATAATAAGCTTATAAAGGAAATCAGAATGTTGGCTTCTACAAAGCCAACATAATAATAATAATAATAACTAGATTTGTAAAGTTTGTTGCGACAAACTTTGATGTTGGCTTTGACGAGGCAAATATTCGCAAAGGCCGGTGCTTTTTGGAGGTGAGTGGACATACGTAAGGGTCAGTGTTACTTTTGGAGGCAAGTGGACAGAAAGATAGATTGCCAAAACATTTGGAGGCAAGTGGACACGAGCATGTGACGTCATCCGAATACTCCTGAGGAAGTTCAGCTCATTGTGCTGAGTGTTTTGATATATCACATGCCCATTTTGTGCAAATGTATTTATTTTCACTTGACATCACGTGACATCACGTGACGTCATCAGAATACACGTGAGGAAGTTGCTCTCATTGTTCTGAGTGTTTTGATATGTCACATGTCAATGTTGTAAAAAGTTTTTTGATTTTGCATATTTTGAGGGCGGGGCTTTAAAAGTTTGTTCAGAGTATCACCCTAAAGGAGCTGGCCGAGTTTGATGTAGATAGTTCGAAAGCTTGCAGAGTTATAAACCTCCAAAATTTATAATGGGAGTCTATGGGAACCCTAACCCCAAGGCCATTTTGAGATCGCTTAGAAAAGTAATAGCAACAAACTTCAGACCAGGGTGTACAACATATCCGAATTTGGTGCATGTGGCTCAAAAGCCCTAGGCCGCATTAAATTTTATACATTTTTGTCTAAGCTTAAATAGGAAAACAGAATGTTGGCTTCTACAAAGCCAACATAATAATAAGCTTATAAAGGAAATCAGAATGTTGGCTTCTACAAAGCCAACATAATAATAATAACTAGATTTGTAAAGTTCGTCGAGACAAACTTTGATGTTGGCTTTGACGGTGCAAGTATTCACAAAGGCCGGTGCTTTTTGGAGGCGAGTGGACATAAGGGTCAGTGTTATTTTTGGAGGCAAGTGGACAGAAAGATTGTGAAAGCTACTGGACCGCTAGGGTGCCAATACTTTTGGAGGCAAGTGGGGCAGTTCCCCTTATTGTGCCGAGTGTTTTGATATGTCACATGTCCATGTTGTGCTAATTTTTTATTTTCACGTGACGACACGTGACGACACGTGACGTGACGTGACCATAACACACGTGAGGCACTTCCCCTCATTGGGCTGAGTGTTTTGATATATGACATGTCCATGTTGTGCTAATTTTTGATTTCGCTTATTTTGGGGGCGGGGCTACACGTGACGTCACGTGACGTGACCAAAATATACGTGGGGCAGTTCCCCTCATTGTGCTGAGTGTTTTGATATGTCACATGTCCATGTTGTGCAAATTTTTGATTTCGCTAATATGGGGGCGGGGCTACACGTGACGTCACCAAAACACACGTGAGGCAATTCCCCTAATTGGGCTGAGTGTTTTGATACTAAGTGTTTTGACATTTCATGTAAAAACTGCAGTCATTATGGAATTCTACTTATTATTATACTGCATAGAACAGTATTTTGGGGGCGGGGCTACACGTGACGTCACGTGAATACCCGGTGGGGTGCCAATACTTTTGGACAAAAGTGTATTGACTGAGGGCCAATACTTGTGGAAACATTGGATTGATAGTGTGGAGTTGATAGTTACATGTATTGAGAGTGTGCTTTACATCTACAGAGAGAACAAAAGAATTTTAAGAATTCCCCATTCAAGTCTATGGGGAAAAAAAAAACCTTTGAGCTTCCGTAGTGGGAATTCTGGAATTCCGATCGCTTATAAAAGTCATAGCACACCTGTTCTCAATGAGCCGGTCGATTTGACACCTCATTCATGGGTCTAGGACAAAAGCTGCGGGACAAGTTACGCGCCAAAAAAGTGTCCGGAAGAATAATAATAATAATAATAATAAGTATGCAGAATAACAATAATGATGCTTTGCAAGCACCATTAATAATAAGTATGCAGAATAACAATAATGATGCTTTTCAAGCACCATTAATAACTAGAATGTACATTTCCCGAAGAAAATGTGAATGGTGCTTGCACATGGCAAGTTCCCTTCATCGTGCTGAGTGTTTTGATATATGACATGTTCATGTTGTGCTAACTTTTTGATTTTGCTTATTTTGGGGGCGGGGCTACACGTGACGTCACGTGACGTGACCAAAACACGCGTGAGGCAGTTCCCCTCATCGGGCTGAGTGTTTTGATATATGACATGTCTATGTTGTGCTAACTTTTTGATTTCGCTTATTTTGGGTGCGGGGATACACGTGACGTCACGTGACGTCACCAAAACACGCGTGAGGCAATTTCCCTCATTGGGCTGAGTGTTTTGATATATGACACATCCATGTTGTGCAAAATCTATGATTTCGCTTATCTTGGGGGCGGGGCTACACGTGACGTTACGTGAATACCCGGTGGGTAATACTTTTACTTTTACTTTTATTGGGTAATCCAATACTTTTGGACAAAAGTGACTACTAAGTGTTTTGACATTTCATGTAAAAACTGCAGTCATTATGGAATTCTACTTATTATTATACTGCATAGAACAGTTTTTGGGGGCGGGGCTACACCTGAATACCCTCATGGGTCTAGGACAAAAGCTGCGGGACAAGTTACGCGCCGAAAAAGTGTCCGGAAGAATAATAATAAGTATGCAGAATAACAATAATGATGCTTTGCAAGCACCATTAATAATAATAATAATAATAATAATAATAATAATAATAATAATAATAATAATAATAATAAGCTTATAAATGAAATCAGAATGTTGGCTTCTACAAAGCCAACATAATAATAATAATAATAATAATAATAATAATAATAATAAGCTTATAAAGGAAATCAGAATGTTGGCTTCTACAAAGCCAACATGTTACAAACCCTATTTTTTTGGTTGTCTAGGGAACAAGGGTGCAACATTAAAACATTGAACGGGTACTGGAAAAGATTACTGGAAACCATACAGTCAACCTTGATGTCATTTATTACATGTGTTTACCTCAATACATATCGTGAACATATATTTACATCCAATAACAAAACCCAAAAATAACTCACAAAAGAACGGTGACAAGAGAAAAGAACAAGACCGTACCAAATCAAAGAAAGAAACAAAACATAACCAAACTCACTAAACAGGAAACAAAACTTCTACTCTAACTCAACCACTACGATAACCCATCCATTAACAAAAAGAAAAATCCTCTGCGTCGAAGACGCCCTAAATACACTACACTTACTAACAAACAAAAATACAGAGAGTGGCACGCGTCACTAACCTAGTGTACTAGACAGCAATTAATGGCTGTATGTCACGTGACTTCCTACCTGGTCTTTGTCTCTTCCCCCGTTTAGTACTGTCATTTGATCAACCAGAGAACCAACCGCAGGAATTGCCAGAGAGACAAGACCCAAAACTGAGCCATGAGTTACTGACTCATCAAAGAACACTGACTTCACAAAAAGGTAATGCAAGGATGGTACAGGGCAGAACAAGCACGCGAGTCCACGACCAAACAACCACTACAACAATTGTGGCATGCCAGAGAGAGCTCCCGCCTCCTGAACAGGTGCGCCTTTAAATCAGCAGTAGGGCGCCCTCATTGGTGGATCCGCGCGTTGTCGTCACGGTGATTGGCAGACATATTGTCCATGCAGGTAGTCGCATCGCCCTGCTAAAACAAAAGTTAAAGACACAGAACAAACACAAGGGAAGAAAACAAAAACAATATACCATTCCTGGAAACATTAATAATATGGGACGTAACACTCCCCTCCATAAAAATAAACATGTAATGTTTATTTCAAGCAAATACACCAGGTTACACTCTAGACAGAGCATCAGCTAGCACGTTCTCTGAACCCTTTTTATGCTTAATGTCAAGGTTATATCCCTGAACTACCAATGACCATCGCATAAGACGTTGATTCTTATTATACATTCTAGTCAGGAACACTAGAGGGTTATGGTCAGTGTAAACAACTATAGGTGCACTTGAAGAACCTAGATACACTTCGAAAAATTGCAAAGCGAGCAACAACGCCAATGTTTCCTTTTCAATGACAGAATAATTTTGTTGATGTTTATTGAATTTTTTTGAAAAGTAACAAACTGGATGATCGACTCCTGCATCATCTTCCTGCAGAAGCACTGCCCCAGCTCCCACAGCGCTTGCGTCCACTTCCAGTTTAAAAGACCGTTCAAAATTTGGGGCAGTCAAGATTGGAGCACTAGATAACATAGCTTTCACTGCCTCAAATGCATTTTGGCAATCCTCAGTCCAGACAAACGAATTAACTGGGCTAAGCAGACTAGTCAGAGAGGTAACTACTGTAGAAAAGTTTTTACAAAAACTACGGTAGTAACCTGCCATACCCAGAAAACGTCTTAACTCCCGCCTAGAAGTAGGCACAGGAAAATCTGCAATAGCAGTCACTTTAGCCTCTACAGGCTTTACCTGGCCCTCTCCAACTTCTTTTCCCAGGTAAGTTACACTTGCCTTCCCAGAGACATTTAGACAGATTGAGAGTTAGTGAAGCTTTCTCCAAACGTTCAAACACTGTACGAAGGAGTTTCAGATGTTCTGTCCACTCAGTTGAATAGAGTACAAGGTCGTCTAAGTAAGCATTGCAATTTGGAACTCCAGCCAACACGGTTTGTATTAATCTTTGAAATGTGGCAGGTGCATTCCGTAATCCAAACGCCATGACATGATATTGCATAAAACAGTCCGGCGTTACGAAAGCAGAGATGTCAGAAGCGCGAGACGTTAGCAGGACCTGCCAATACCCTTTCAATAAATCCAGCTTGCTGACAAATTTGGCAGAGCCCAGATTATCAATGCAGTCTTCCATTCTGGGTAATGGGTAACAGTCAGGTACTGTAACTGCATTAACACGACGGTAGTCAGTGCAGAAACGAAACGAACCGTCTGGCTTGTGCACTAAAAGGCAAGGAGAACTCCAAGGGCTACTACTGTGTTTAGCTAACCCATTCTGCAACAAATATTCAGTCTCTTGCTTCATAATAGATCTTTTAACAGCATTAACCCGATATGAATGTTGCTTAATAGGGCATGCGCCATTAACATTAATATCGTGTTGCAACACGGTAGTTTGCGACGGAACATCTCCGAATAAAGACGGAAAATCAGTAATAACACCCACAATGTCTTGTCTCTGATCTTCAGGTAAATGAGAGAGATGTGTTGACAAACTTTTTAAAATCTCAGAATTGTCCAACTTGGCACACTGTTGAGAAGTATTACGTAGGATTATGTCATCTGCATCAACCTCATCCTCCAGATTTGATTGGACTTCACAAGTCAGAGCCACAGAAGATTCCATGGGCCCTATGGTCCCCTCAGTAGATCTGTTCTGTGAATTATCTCTGGTGTGATAAGCCTTGAGCATATTGATATGACAGACGCGCGACTTGCGCTTTCTGTCAGGAGTTCGAATCACATAATCAGTCTCGCTGATTTTTCTCAACACAACGTATGGTCCTGAGAACCGTGCTGATAAGGCAGACCCTTGAATAGGCAGCAACACTAATACTTCATCCCCAGGTTGAAATGAACGATACACAGATTTGACATCATAGCGTTTCTTCATTTTAGACTGAGCAGTGGCTAACGATTTCTGTGCCAAACTGCATGCATAATGCAATCGTTCACGAAAACGACTAACATAATCCAGCACATGAATCTCTGAATTCGAATCAACTTCCAGCATTTTCTCTTTGAGAACTTTTAACGGTCCTCTCACAGTGTGTCCAAACACCAACTGAGCTGGACTGAATCCCAAGGATTCTTGCACAGTTTCGCGGATTGCGAATAACACGAGAGGAACACCCTCATCCCAATCCTTTCCAGTTTCCAAGCAATATTTTCTCAACATAGATTTTAATGTCTGATGAAATCTTTCAATAGCCCCTTGGCTTTCAGGATAGTAAGCACTGGACACTCTGTGTTCTATCGATAGTGACTTTAAAACTTGTGCAAAAAGTCGTGATAGAAAATTTGTTCCCTGGTCAGTCTGTATGACCTTAGGGAGACCAAATGTGGAAAAGAATTTAAGCAACGTTTTCACGATCACTGGAGCAGTTATTTTTCTCAAAGGCACCGCCTCAGGAAATCTAGTAACTCTACACATAATAGTGCACAAGAATTGATTACCACACTTTGTTTTAGGTAACGGACCAACACAGTCAACAAGCACCTCTTCAAACGCCTCACCCATTACAGGGATAGGTGAAAGAGGAGCGGGTGGAATCAGCTGATTCGGTTTTCCCATTAGCTGGCAAACATGGCAAGTTTGGCAGAATTTAGCAACATCTCTCTTTATCCCCGGCCAAAAAAAATGTCTGAGAATGCGATGATAGGTCTTGGTTACTCCCAGATGACCAGACAATAAATGTTCATGTGCCAAAGATAGAACATTCTGCCGATACTCAATAGGAATGACAATTTGATAGACTGCATTCCAGTCCATGTCTGCATCAACCACTGAGCTCCACTTACGCATCAACATGCCACCTTCTAAGAAATAAGCAATGTTTCTCTTTTCAACAGCATCAGGGCTAACAACGCTAGAGAAGCATTTGCTTAAGGTCTGATCTTGTTTCTGTGCAGCAATAATCTTTTCTCGAGTTATAGGCAGCTTTAAGTTACCACTACCATACGCCTTTTCCGAGTGTTCTAAATTAGATTTCGGGACCAACTCTGAGTTAGACTTTGTTATATCTCCAACCACATTGTGCACCATGAATGTATCCGTCAAATCAACATCATCCACCATTTTCCGTGACTGTGCGCGTGACTACGCACACGGAAAACACATCTGGATAAGCTTTCAATAACTCATCAGTGCCTAGACTCATTTTCGGCGTGTCAGTAACTTCCAACATGGGCATGTCTTCACCCCCAGCTAGGTCATTCCCCAAGATAAAAGTTATCCCCTTTACCGGCAGTGAAGGACGTATACCAACCTTCACGTAACCTGTAACAAGCGCACACTCCAAGTACACGCGATGGAGTGGGACTTTAACCACGCCCATTTCAATACCCCGGACAAAGACACTTGAGCCACAATATGAGTCGGATGTTAACGATAAAACATCAGCTAAAACAAAAGATTGATTTGCTCCGGTATCTCTTAGAATCTGTATTTCTTTTTGATCACTGGCATCGTCAGATAAGGAAATCAACCCCTTCATCACGAAAGGTTTATAACCAACATCAGGAGCATCCTCTGTCCCTTCTGAATTAAAACGTTCTACATGACACCTAGCATTCAGTAAGCCGACGCTTTTAGGCTGCGGTGTTTGTTGTTTACGTTTTAAAGCATTACAGTCTGCGATTAAATGGCCCTGTTTATGACAATAAAAACACTCCCGAGCGTCTTTAGATGAAGGTGCGACCTTTGACCGAGAAGACTGATCGGGTATAGGAAGAAAAGGCCGAACTGCGCTCTTATCTGTGCGTGAAGAAAACACCGCCTTATGTGTAAGGACAAATTCATCTGCTAAAACAGCAGCATGTGATAGCGAGGATACCTTTTGCTCATTCAAATAAACCATGACACGTTCTGCTAGACAACTTTTAAAATCTTCAAGCAGAATTAATTCTCTCAATGACGCAAAGTCATCCACTTTACTAGCATTACACCATTTATCCAGCAAAGCACTTTTCTCACGAGCAAACTCTACAAAAGTAGAATTGGAATTTTTTTTATGGTTACGGAACCTCTGCCTATAGGCTTCGGGAACCAATTCATACGCACGGAGAATGGCTAATTTTACCGTGTCATATTGTAAACTCTCCTCCAACGGTAAAGTCGAGAAAACTTCTTGTGCCTTACCCACTAATTTGCACTGAAGCAAAATTGTCCACGCTTCTTTGGGCCAACAAAGTGAAGTCGCGATACGTTCAAAAGCATTAAAATAGGAGTCAACCTCGGTTTCCCTAAAATGAGGTGCTAACATAATATTTTTACCAACATCAAACGTACCCGTTACTGAGTTTGCATCTGCCGGTGGAGAGACTATAGAGACTCGAGAGGGAACAGGTGCAGAAGGAGCTGGCATAACGTGAGGAGGAGGAGGAACTGCCTGCGCGGCTGCCGCACCACCAACAATTTTCATGGCATCTAACTCCAATTGTCGCATCTTAACTTGTTTTTCAGCCTCAATCTCAAGTGTGCGTATCTTAAGGCGCAAATCTAATTCAGCCTGTCGTTTTTCCGCTTTGTCTTGAGCTTCCATTTGTAAACGAGCTATCCGAACTTTTAATCTCGTATCCCCCTTAGAACCAGAGGAAACCGGTGAGAACGGATCAAACGGCGGCAGGACGGTCCTGACCACATCCTCTGCGCCAGTTCCGGAGAACGGCTCACTTCGCACATTCTCTCTATCGGTTACAACAGGACTAGAAATGCCTTCCGCCCCAACTAACACAGAGTCTGAATCCGACACAACCAGTATTTTTAATTCAAGCAACCGATTCCACACAACGTTTTTAATCTCTTTCTTAAGCGATTGTCTCGCTACCGGAATTTGGAAATGACTCGCAATGGCTAGTAAATCATCCTTTCTACATTTGTCAAATAGCTCCACAGTGGGGTTGTCAATAAAGGTTTTTAAATCAAACGAAGTCATGATTAATACTCCTGTCCAACAAGCACAAACCCACGACTTAAACTTTATCTCCAACCTACCAACACTCCCTAACCTGTACCATCACTTGATTTCCAGTACACGAACAGTGCTTAATTGTTCGGGACAAGCTGTTATAGATCCCGGACGAGCCCCCACTAATGTTACAAACCCTATTTTTTGGTTGTCTAGGGAACAAGGGTGCAACATTAAAACATTGAACGGGTACTGGAAAAGATTACTGGAAACCATACAGTCCACCTTGAGGTCATTTATTACGTGTGTTTACCTCAATACATATCGTGAACATAAATTTACATCCAATAACAAAACCCAAAAATAACTCACAAAAGAACGGGGACAAGAGAAAAGAACAAGACCGTGCCAAATCAAAGAAAGAAACAAAACATAACCAAACTCACTAAACAGGAAAAAAAACTTCTACTCTAACTCAACCACTACGATAACCCATCCATTAACAAAAAGAAAAATCCTCTGCGTCAAAGACGCCCTAAATACACTACACTTACTAACAAACAAAAATACAGAGAGTGGCACGCGTCACTAACCTAGTGTACTAGACAGCAATTAATGGCTCAGTGGTGCACATGTATGTCACGTGACTTCCTACCTGGTCTTTGTCTCTTCCCCCGTTCAGTACTGTCATTTGATCAAACAGAGAACCAACCACAGGAAATGCCAGAGAGACAAGACCCAAAACTGAGCCACGAGTTACTGACTCATCAAAGAACACTGACTTCACAAAAAGGTAATGCAAGTATGGTACAGGGCAGAACAAGCACGCGAGTCCACGACCAAACAACCACTACAACAATTGTGGCATGCCAGAGAGAGCTCCCGCCTCCTGAACAGGTGCACCTTTAAATCAGCAGTAGGGCGCCCTCATTGGTGGATCCGTGCATTGTCATCACGGTGATTGGCAGACATATTGTCCATGCAGGTAGTCGCATCGCCCTGCTAAAACAAAAGTTAAAGACACAGAACAAACACAAGGGAAGAAAACAAAAACAAAATACCATTCCTGGAAACAATTAATATAGGATGTAACACAACATAATAATAATAATAATAATAATAATAATAATAATAATAATAATAATAATAAGCTTATAAAGGAAAACAGAATGTTGGCTTCTACAAAGCCAACATAACTAGATTTGCAAAGTTCGTCGAGACAAACTTTGATGTTGGCTTTGACGGTGCAAGTATTTGCAAAGGCCGGTGCTTTTTGGAGGCGAGTGGACATAAGGGTCAGTGTTACTTTTGGAGGCAAGTGGACAGAAAGATTGTGAAAACTACTGGACTGCTAGGGTGCCAATACTTTTGGAGGCGAGCGGACATGAGCATGTGACGTGATCCGAATACCCATGAGGCAGTTCCCCTCATTGTGCTGAGTGTTTTGATATATGACATGTCCATGTTGTACAAATTTTTTATTTTCACGTGACGTGATGTGACATCACGTGACGTCACGTGACGTGACGTGACGTGGCCAGAATACACGTGAGGCAGTTCCCCTCATTGTGCTGAGTGTTTTGATATGTCACATGTCCATGTTGTGCAAATTTTTGATTTCGCTTATTTTGGGGGCGGGGCTACACGTGACGTCACGTGACGTGACCAAAATACACGTGAGGCAGTTCCCCTCATTGTGCCGAGTGTTTTGATAGGTCACATGTCCATGTTGTGCAAAATTTTGATTTCGCTTATTTTGGGGGCGGGGCTATACACGTGACGTGACCAAAATACACGTGAGGCACTTCCCCTCATTGGGCTGAGTGTTTTGATATATGACATGTCCATATTGTGCTCATTTTTGATTTCGCTTATTCTGGGGGCGGGGCTACACGTGAAGTCACGTGACGTCACAGTATACCCGGTGGGGTGCCAATACTTTTGGCAAAAAGTGGCTACTGAGGGTTTGGACATTTCATGTCAATACTGCAGTCATTATGGGATTCTACTTATTATTATTATTTAGTGCAGATCTAGTCCTCTTTTAATATTATAACAAATTAATTTATTATAATTTATAAGCTGTACTAATCTGGAAAGAGTGTATCCTAAATATCTACATCCCAAAAATCTACATCTTGCTATACCTCATTGCCTATTACCTAAAAGTGAAATCCTGCTTATTTTTTTTACACAAAAGAGAAAAGAGGTGGGGACTGAGAAGAAAGCCATAACATGCATCTTTCATATGTGGAAAAGACCCCAGTTTCTCCCATGGCTCCCACTCTTGTTGTGTGTTGCCATCTCAAGACCTTTCCAACGGATGCTTCCTTTATGGGCTGGAGTCCGGTTCTTGATGCCCACCCCACCCATGGGCGTTTGGACGAGTCCTCACATCTCTTGGCAAATATACTGACTAGAGATGGCCGCTGTGTTTCTGGTTCCGATACACTTAGTTAGAACGGACAACACTACGGTAGTCTCCTATATCAATCATCATGTGCTCGTGTCCTCTGTTCAATTTTGTGCAGCAGATCCTGCTTTAGGCAGAGACCTATAGTGTCAATGTATCACACAGTTGTTCTCTTCTCAGGGAACTAGGTTACATATATTTATAGCACTGTCTGTATTAATATGATTAATATGAGCTTGTTTTCACATTAGACATGGTACTTGACATTTATTTCATCAGGTTTTAGTATTTTGCCATTGTTCTCTTAAATTTAATTGTATTAGTCTAAGAATGTATTAGTCTAGGCCTCTAGTCAACACTGGGAAACATCAAAATTATGATTATTTGTTCAATCTTCAATATCTGTCTGAATTTGTTATTGACTACATATATAGTATATTCAGTAATTAATAATGCATGCCCTTTTATATACCCTAAGCATAATTTGATGCTGTCAACCACCATAATATGCTTATTAGGTATGGTTGTTAAACATGAAATTATAAAAAAGAAAGGCTTATTCGACACCATACTAGAGTCCTTTATGTAAAAATTCTCAAAGAGGCAAAACATCTCAAGCAAATTCCCAATAGTGCATGAAGTAAACTATAAATCAAGGAAAACTTGTCTGTCCATGTTCTGCTCAAGTCGATCCATTAAAATGTAATGTTCAATTATTTTATGAGCTCAACAGTACAGAACACAAACATATCCACAATCTGGCACAATTAACACAATACTCACTGCTGATGCTGTTCTGCAATGCTTCTGGAAACCAGACTTACTGAAAATATAAAAAAAATTGTTTGTTAAAAACTGGTATTTGGATTATGTGTATCAACCTTAATAGACAATACAGCATGATTTGTTTGTCTGTGATACTAATGTAACTTTGTTCTCCCTTCTGGCAGGTGCTACAGAACCTTGCTTACTAAAACTGCCAGACACAGGAATAGTTTCTTTCCCCAATCACTCTGATCAACAACTCACCATAATTATATTCACTGCTTCTTATCGTAAGTGCTGCATTATCAGGACTGTCAGTCATCACATCATCTGTATATTACACACCACTGCTGCTATATATTGTACAAAATGCATAATATTGCCCAATATTGTTATTTGCACTCCCACACTTAATGTACATAACTGATTGCTCATATTCTATATTCATACTTTATATATTTTATTCATCCTATATTCATATTTTATACTCATCCTGTCTATATCTCATCGTCTGCATTGTTTTCTTGTATAGTTTGTATAGTATAGTATAGTGTTATTTGTCTGTACTTGAGAGTCACAAACTGCTGGAACCAAATTCCTTGTGTGCGCCAACACACTTGGCCAATAAATCTGATTCTGATTCTGATTCTTTGATGACAGGAAGTGACGTCATTTCGCACATGCACGGAACCGATCGTGTTGCTGTACGGATCGAGTAGCGACACATCTTGCCATCTTGCTTCCTCGCGGCGCCATCTTGCTTCTTGCATCTTGTACAATGAAGGTTTTGTTTGTTGTCATTTTCCTCATTGCTTTGTCCAATGCAGACAATGAGTCCGAAGAAGAGTTTCAGAACTGGAAATTGAAGTTTGGTGAGAAATCATCTTGCATTCACTTTTTAAATAATTTATTTTATTAGTTTGATAAATCCAAAGTAATAAATACAGAGCACACCTTTAAAAATAGTTATAGACATGGCTATAGAAATGACAGAAACAGTAGCAATAAAAACCTTGCTATAAATTTTCTTTAATGTGTGTGACAAAAAACATAGCTTTTTGCATGCGTTAGTTCAGACTTTCTATGCATTGCTATGACTCAATTTGGTGTTTGTTGATGTGGCAAACCTGTGTGTGTGTGTGTGTGTGTGTGTGTGTGTGTGTGTGTGTCTTTAATAAAAATGTAATTAATAAATTATTGCCATTCTTATTATGCTTCAAATAATTGCAAGTTAAATGAACTCTATTTTATTTCTTTAAACAATGTTACTATAATAATTTGGAGCACATACATTGGAGCACATTGTAGTGTAAATGTATCATTGTGCTGTAGGCAGAACTACACAACATTACAAGGTCTTGTTACATTAATTAATATTTCAAATAATATATTGCTAATTTGTGATCATCTTCTTCCAGCACCCTTGTACCAGACATACAGGGTTACAGGATGCTTTATTTAGTACTTTGAAAAATTAATATAGATAATTTTTAAAACTCATTTTATAATAAAAGAATTTTCCTTTTTACACACCAAACATGCAGAATGTTTAACTCCTGTCGATCAGACACCTTTCTAATTCTTCTGTTTTTTATATGTCTTGTTTTTTGTTTTCTCTTAGATAAGAGCTATACGTCTGTAGAGGAGGAGAATAAGCATAAGGAAATCTGGTTTGAAACTCTCAAATTCGTCCGAGAACACAACAAGTTGGCAGACCAGGGACTTAAGAGCTACAGAGTTGAGATGAGCTACTTTGCCGACATGGTAATAAAAGAAAACCTTTAAATGTTCAGAATCAGAATCAGAAAGAGCTTTATTACCAGGCATGTTTTCGCATGTGAGGAATGTGTTACAGAATGACATATACTATATAGGCAAAATTGTTACAGTTACATCAGAACACCACCTTTCATTGATGTAAAAACACGTCCCGATGCTGCGCGATTTCCCCGTTGAGTCCATGTCGCGGTCCGCTCTAAAGAGCTGGAAGCCTGACAGACTTAACGCTCTGCAAGGAATAGTGTCGTTCAGCCATGTTTCCATGAAACAGAGAGCAGCAGAGTTCGAAAAGTCCTTATTAGTCCGGGTGAGCAGAAGGAGTTCGTCCTTCTTGTTGGATAGAGAGCGGAGATTCGCCAGATGGATGCTAGGCAGCGGTGTATCACTAACGCACCGGCACGCTTTCCCCTCCTGCGCGTCCTGAAGCGCTGAAACAGCACAGCCGCTCCGCCAACTACGATATTCAGCAAAACATCAGAATAATCAAAAACCGGTAAAAGATCTTGTGGTGTGGGCTGCCTGATGTTCAGCAGTTCATCCCTGGTGTAACTGATCGGATTTCCTTGGCATAAAACAGTAAAAACTAACAAAAACAGAGCAAACACTGAGGAGCTAAGCACTGAGGCTGCCATCCGCGGCGCCATCTTGCCTTTCTTTAAAACATCTTTAAAAATATCTGGTGAGATTTAAAGCAAGCATTGTGTTGAGATGATTTTGAGTTTATACATTCATAATGTATTCTTTCTCTTCTTTCTCTTGTATACAAGTTATAAGATGAAACTGACTGCACTCTTTGGCTAGCGCTCACCGTTGTAGCTACGTGTTTTCAGGCACAAACTTATATAAACCACTGGTCACAAAATTGAGTAGACCCCTAAGTGAAAATGTCCAAATCGGGCACAAATATTTTGTGTACCCACCATTATTTTCCAGTACTGAATTAACCCTCTTGAGCATGGCGTTCACCAGAGTGTCACAAGTTGCCACTGGAGTCCTCTTTCACTCCTCCATGATATCATGGAGCTGGTGGATGTTAGAGAGCTTGTGCTCCTCCACCTTCCATTTGAGGATGCCCCACATACAGTATGCTCAATAGGGTTTAGGTCTGGAGACATGCTTGGCCATTCCATCAGCTTTACCCTCAGCTTCTTTAGCAAGGCAGTGGTCATCTTGGAGGTTTGCTTGGGGTTGTTATCATGTTGGAATACTGCCCTTTAGTCCAATCTCTAAAGAGAGGGGATCATGCTCTATTTCAGTATGTCACAGTACTGTACATGTTGGCATTCAAGGTTCCCTCAATGAACTGTAGCTCCTTTGTGCCAGCAGCACTCATGCAGTCCCAGACACAGCAAGACACACTTGTCTTTGTACTCCTCACCTGGTTGCCACCACACACGCTTGATACCATCTGAACCAGACCACACTATATGGTTCCAGTAATCCATGTCCTTAGTCTGCTTGTCATTAAGAAACATGCCATGATTGTGGGGTTTCTTGCGCATCATCTTTAGAAGAGGCTTCCTTCTGGGACAACAGCCATGCAGACCAATTTGATGCAGTGTGCAGCATATGGCCTGAGCACTGACAGGCTGATCACCCACTCCTTCAACCTCTGCAGCAATGCTGGCAGTATTCATACGTCTACATATTTCCCAAACACAACCTCTGGATATCAATCTGACCACATGCACTCAACTTCTTTGGTCGACCATAGCGAGGATTGGAACCTGTCCTGTAAAACCTCTATGGCTAACTGGGCCCAATTTGGACATTTTTCATTAGGGGTGTACTTACCTTTGTGGCCAGCGGTTTAGACATGTTTAGACGTGTTGAGTTATTTTTAGGGGTTAGCAAATCTACACTGTTATATAAGCTGTATACTCACTCATTTACATCATAGCAAAGTGCCATTTCTTCAGTGTTGTCACATGAAAAGATATAATAAAATATTTACAAAAATGTGAGTGGTGTACTCACTTCTGTGAGATACTACTGTATATACATACATATTATATATATATATATATATACTTATATATATATATATATATATATATATATATACGTATATATATATACGTATATATAGTGTATGTGTGTGTATACATACATTTTACATAATAATATCACTTTTGTAGAAAATAATTTATTATGTTGGCTTTGTAGAAGCCAACATTCTGTTTTTCTATTTAAGCTTAGACAAAAATTTATCAAGAGTAACTCCTCCTAGGGCTTTCGAGCCACATGCACCAAATTCGATTATGTTGTAGATCCTGTTCTGAAGTTTGTTGCTATTACTTTTCTAAGCGACCCGAGTACCGGTACTTCGGGTACCGGGTGTCAAAATGGCCTTTTTTCCCCATAGAGTTTCCCATATAAACTTTGGAGGTTTATAACTTGGCAAGCTTTTGAACTATCTACACCAAACTCGGCCAGCTCCTTTAGGGTGATACTCTGAACAAAGTTTTAAACTGGTGTACTGACTGGCCTTTCGGTTGTCCCGCAGCCCCACCCCAAAATATGCAAAATCGTAAAAAAACGTTTTACAACATAGCCATGTGACATATCAAAACACTCAGAACAATGAGGGGAACTTCCTTCAGGAGTATTTGGATGATGTCACATGCTTGTCTCCACTTGCCTCCAAATGTTTTGGCACCCTAGCTTTCTGTCCACTTGCCTCCAAAAGTAACACTAATCCTTATGTTCACTTGCTTCCAAAAAGCACTATCCTTTGCGAATACTTGCAACATCAAAGCCAACATCAAAGTTTGTCGCGACGAACTTTACAAATCTAGTTTAGATTGTGCTACATTTGAGAGGGCTGAAGGTAAACACAACACACACTTAACTCCTACTGTACAATCAGTTCTTTCAGGTTCTTCATCCATACCATCAACCATCTTTCTGTCACACAGGGTGAGGAGGAGTATGAAGCCTGCTTTATCTCCAGCAGCACCAAGAAACACAATGGTGCAACATTCTCTGGACAGATAGGAGGAAGTGCTTTGCCAGAAACAGTGGACTGGAGGGAGAAGGGCTATGTGACTCCTGTTGAAGACCAGAAGGAGTGTGGTTCTTGCTGGGCCTTTAGTGCGGTAATGAGAAACAGGAGGATTATGTTGCAAGCAATTTTATTTCCATGGCCTGCTATTTTAATCCTAAGAGTCAATCAGATTATGCTCCTTGACCCCATTTCTATTCCTCCATCTTTCACCATTCCCTAAATTTATGCTGCTTTTAACAAGACATTAATTTGTTCTCATCTCTATACTGCTTTAATATATAATCTTTCAGACTGGAGCACTGGAAGGTCAAACATACAAGAAAACTGGGAAACTGGTGCCACTTAGCAAGTAGCAGCTGGTAGACTGCTCTACAAAAAACTGGGGCTGCAACGGTGGCTTGATGAACTTGGCCTTTGAATATGTGAAAGATAATGGAATAAATGAAGCCAAGGTTACTAGGTTAATTGCTTGTTATATTAACACTTGATGCAATCCTACAAACTATAGTTATGTTTGTTAATCTTTATATTGTCAAAAAAATAAAACACTGGGGGAATGCTTTTATGTGGTGGCTGTCAACTCACCACCACCACCACAGAGAAATATGTGAATTGCAGTCATGGGTCTAAAAACTGGAATAGAAATTGTAAAATTTTCTCTCACTTTCTCACTGCAGAAAGGATCTTGCGGATATAATTCATCCATTGAAAAGAAAAAAGAAATGTCAGAAATGTTGATTTCTTTTGCCTTTGTTGTATATCTTTAATAAAAGTTGAATTCTCACTTCTCTTTCTAACTGCAGGATGGATCTTGCAGATATAATCCAGACACTGTTGGAGCCACCTGCAATGGCTCTGTACCTATAAACAGTGGAGATGAGTATGCTTTGAAGGAAGTTGTGGCCACCATCGGTGTCTCATAAGGAGTGTGTCTCATGAAATTTCATGTCCATTTGTAAGTACTTTGTAATGTTACTGTTATATTACAAAATCTAAATGTTCAAAATAATATAACAAGTATTTGCACAACTGTATTTGGTTTCAGAAATTTGTGTGAGATGAAAAGAAGTTCTAGTTTTTTTAGTAATTACATTTTTATTTACCTGCTCCGTGCTTAAATCTAATGAAATGTGTTTTGCAAATCTTTAATGTACTTTTCCATTTCTTTGAAAAAAAAAAAAAGTTTATCTCTTTTAAAAATAAACATGTCCTGCATATATACTGTGCTTGAATTAAATACCTTTTTGGCAACAGTTTGGGGAAGAACTCCTGTGTGTGTCATGGTCAAGTGTCTACATACTTTTAACCATATAGTGCATTTTGAATGTTCCAGAAATCACGTTTTAAAGGAATTGAATACATGACATGATGGTATGACAGCTGTGAATGAGCTCATCTACCTGATTTCAGTTACGAAATAAACACAAACTTGTTTGACATTGACAATCATACTATGATTATAAGTCTGATTTGCAGAGGTGGGAGTAAGTCACACGTGCAAGTCACAAGTAAGTCTCAAGTCTTAACCTTCAAGTCTCAAGCAAGTCCGAGTCATTTTTTGTGAGAGTCAAGTCAAGTCAAGTCAAGTCACTGCTTTATGTCAAGCAAGTCAAGTCAAGTCGTAGCTTGAGTCAAGCAAGTCACTGGCAAGTCATACATATGTTTGATGATTTAACTAAATGTATATATTAAACAAAGTTAAAATCTACAGTATTTATGGACTATGAGAGTTTTATTTGCAACAAAAAATGATTATATGCATTTATTTTTAAAAGGTGTCCACATACAGGTGAGTTGTAAATACAATAAAAATCTAAAAATGAATAAAAATCAAAACTACAAAGAATAAGATGTAAATGTAACTGAAATAAGGCCAACATAAAAGCATGAAAAGTTTCAATATGCCTCAAGCATGGCAGAAGACCATGGAAAAGTAGATATAAAAAGGTGCAATGGTTTCTATGCAACCAAATAGCATTTTTTGAACAGGCATTCCATTTTAATGGGACATGAACACATCCTTATATTAGATCCTTCCATTTTAACAACAGAATAACAACAACAATCAATTACGTCAACCAAAAAACGTAAATTATTGAATCCCACAAACCTTGAAGTGAATTAACTATTGGAGAGAGAGAGAGAGAGAGAGAGAGAGAGAGAGAGAGAGAGAGAGAGAGAGAGAGAGAGAGAGATGATTGGAGTGAGTGTAATTTATTAATTAAAGGGATAGTTCACCTAAAAATGAAAATTCTGTTATCTTTTTCTTGCCCTCATCATGTTACAAACCTGTATAAATTTCTTTGTTTTGATGAACACACATGTAGATATTTTGAGGACTGTTTATAACCAAACCATTCATGAGCCCCATTCACTTCTATAGTGAAAAAAAAAAGAATACTATGGAAGTGAATGGGGCTCATGAATGGTTTAGTTATAAACATTCCTTAAAATATCTTCCTCCGTGTTCATCAGAACAAAGACATTTATACAGGTTTGTAACATCATGAGTGTGAGAAAATTATAAAAGAATTTTATTTTTGGGTGAACTATCCCTTTAAATTGAATGTATGTGCGTGTGTGTGTGCGTGTGCATGCTAGACAAGAATATGGCTGTACTTGCAACTCTGAAGTTTTTTATATTTATATTTATATTTAAATTTTTTATATATAACGTGCATCCCCATAAACGATCCATACGCTTTTCACTCAAAGCCTAACACTAAAGACCAATTATAAGTGCTATTGCAAAACAGCTGACATTTCCACATAAACAGTGACCAACCATTTACACTACATGGCGCTTGCAAAAAAATTAATTTGATAGAACTTTGTCGTTCAAATGTGAGCGATGTGGTCGCATACTGCTGTTCTCTTCTCATCTTGCACAAAATCCCGGTACCTGAACTTAATTATTTTTGGTGTAGCGCCTTCCATGTTTTGTCACGACTGTTAAGGTTTATTAGTTAGTGCGCGCGCTCCCTCTGCTTGTCTGCTGCGTCAGGTGGTTAGATTACGATCTTGCGTGCGTTTAAAAACAGATTTAAAAACAAAATAGACAAAAAAGATAAAACAAAAACAAAAAACAAGTTATTTCGAGTCATTTAACTGAAGTTAAACTTGCGACTTAAGTCCGACTCGAGTCAAGTCATATGACTCGAGTCCCCCATCTTTGCTGATTTGGTACACAAACTGATCAACATTCTTCAAATAGAAAGGATGATTATATAGATGTAGTGAAAAGTAGAATATTTCAACACTGACGAATTTCAGAGCTAGTATTTGGCTTGCTTTTATGATAGTGTGCACTTGAGCTGGCATGGACTCCACAAACTCTTATGATCCATTTTAGATCAAATCCATTAAAGTGTTGCCTGAACACATGCTTCAGTAGAAGATATTAATGAAATCTGACATGTGCATGTAGCAGTTTAAAGGGTCAGTATCAGCTTAGATTAAAATAAAGATCTAGACATTGAATATTTAATTCTGAACAATGTATAGAACATACTTTCTGTGTTTTCATTCATCTTTTATTCATCTTCTACCGCTTATCCGAACTACCTCGGGTCACGGGGAGCCTGTGCCTATCTCAGGCGTCATCGGGCATCAAGGCAGGATACACCCTGGACGGAGTGCCAACCCATCGCAGGGCACACACACACACTCATTCACTCACGCAATCACACACTAGGGACAATTTTCCAGAGATGCCAATCAACCTACCATGCATGTCTTTGGACCGGGGGGAGGAAACCGGAGTACCCGGAGGAAACCCCCGAGGCACGGGGAGAACATGCAAACTCCACACACACAAGGTGGAGGCGGGAATCGAACCCTGACCCTGGAGGTGTGAGGCGAACGTGCTAACCACTAAGCCACCGTGCCCCCTTTCTGTGTTTTAAGTATTTTAAAAAATTTGTAAAATTTAGTTTACTTTCAAAATGAAACGTTACTGTATTACTGTATTCATATGAATCAGAATCAGATTTATTGCCAGGCATGTTTTCACATGGGAGGAATTTGTTGTAGTGACAGAAGCTCCACAGTGTAACAGAATGGCATATACAGTGTAGACGAAATTATATGTACACATTTACAGGTGTGAAATATGCAGTTTAAATGAACATATCCAATATAGGCAATAACTTGTATGTACAAATTGCAAGTGTGAGAAATGTGCAATTGAAGTTGTAAGTGCCCGGTAAGGTTTTGATGTCTTTTATTTTGAAATTGGCATTTTTCGTTTGTTACGTCACTTGGTGTCCACAGGTGCATATAATCTGTGAGTATGCGTGTGGATGCAGGTTGGAAGAGGGTGAGTAGCTGGGACGCTCACTTTCTGTTGACCGTTTTGTTTCGTTTCTTTTGAACGTTTCTTTGGATATACATTTCCTTTGAACGTTTCCTTTTGATTTCCAGTTACTTCCTTTTCCATTTATTGGAGATCATCTTATCTTGCCATCATTCTGCTAAACATTATAATCTGACTTCTGAATAAACCACCTGTATGCAACTGAAACGCGTCATCTTTAACTCCCTGTACTCAGCCTCTTAGCGGCTACTGGTTGCTGCTAAAGAAGTATACAATATATACAATTAGTATGTACACATGTGCAATTTTGAAATGTGCAATTGAGGTAAACAGTAAACAGTATAGACAATATGCATGAATGTACAGGTGTGCAAGTATGAAATGTGCAAATTGAAGTATACATAGTACAAATGTGCAAGTGTGAAATGTGCAATTAGGTGTCGTGTGTTCCATGGTGTTAAGTGTTCATCAGGAGGATTGCTTGAGGGAAGAAACTGTTCTTATGTCTGGTTGTTCTGGTTCTCTGGTCTCTGTAGCGTCGGCCAGATGGCAACAGTTCAAAGAGGGAGTGTGCTGGATGTGAGGGTTCCAGAGTGATTGACTTTGCCCTTTTGCTCACTCTGGAGAAGTACAGATCTTGGAGAGTGGGGAGAGTTGTGCCAATGATTCGCTCAGCAGTCCGGACTACCCTCTGTAGTCTCCTGAGGTCGGATTGGGTAGCTGAGCTGAACCAAACAGTCACTGAGGTGCAGAGGATGGATTCAATGATTGCAGTGTAGAACTGTTTCATCAGATCCTGTGGCAGGTTGAACTTCCTCAGCTGACGAAGGAAGTACAACCTCTGCTGAGCCTTTTTCACAATGGAGTCAATGTGAATGTCCCACTTCAGGTCCTGGGAGATTGTGGTTCCCAGGAATCTGAATGACTCCACTGCTGTCACAATGCTGTCCATGATGGTAAGAGGGGGGAGGGCAGGGGGGTTTCTCCTGAAGTCCACTATCATCTCCACTGTCTTGAGCGTGTTCAGCTCCAGGTTGTTAAGGCTGCCCCAGACAGCCAGCCGTTCAACCTCCAGTCTGTAAGCAGACTCGTCACCGTCCTGGATGAGGCCGATCAGTGTGGTGTCGTCTGCAAACTTCAGGAGCTTGACAGAGGGGCCATTAGAGGTGCAGTCATTCGTGTACAGGGAGAAGAGCAGTGGGGGTGCCAGTGCTGATGGTGCGGGTGCTGGATTTGAGTTTTCCCAGTCACACTAGCTGCTGCCTGTCTGTGAGAAAGCTGGTGATCCACTGACAGACAGAGGAGGGCACGGAGAGCTGGGTAAAATTGGGCTGAAGGAGTTATGGGATGATGGTATTGAAAGCAGAGCTGAAGTCCACAAACAGGATCCTCACATAAGTCCCTGGTTTGTCCAGATGCTGCAGAACATAATGCAGTCCCATATTGACTGCATCATTCACAGACCTGTTTGCTCTGTAGGCAAACTGCAGAGGGTCCAGTAATGTCCTTCAGATAAGCCAGCACCAGTCTTTCAAATGATTTCATGACCACAGATGTTAGAGCCACAGGTCTGTAGTCATTAAATCCGGTGATTTTGGGTTTCTTTGGGACGGGAATGATAGTGGAGCTTTTGAAGCATGAGGGTACTTCACACAGCTCCAATGACGTGTTGAATATCCGCGTGAAGATGGGGGCCAGCTGATCAGCACAGGCTTTCAGACAGGCCGGTGAAACGCTGTCTGGGCCTGGAGCCTTTCTTTTCTTGATCTTTCTGAAGAGCTGACACACATCATCTTCACTGAACTGAATTGAAGGTGTGGCTGATTCGGGGGTTGAGAATTGGGCTTTTTCAAACCCGCAGTAGAACTCATTCAGGTCGTCTGCCAGTTGTTGATTCACCACAGTGCTGGGGGATGGTGTCGTGTAGTTGGTGATGGCTTTCAGACCTTTCCACACTGAAGCTGAGTCATTGGAGGAAAACTGAATCCGTAATTTTCCGGAATAATTCCTCTGTTTGTACAAGACTCTATCCTCAAGTCCTGTGAGCATCCACTTTGGCCTGACGGAGCTGGCTGAGTTTCACAGTGAACCATGGCTTGTCATTGTTGTAGGTTAAGTGAGTCCTGGTGGGAATGCACAAATCCTCACAAAAACTGATGTATGATGTTAGTCTCTGTGAGCTCGTCCAGGTCAGAGGCAGCAGCTTCAAAAACAGTCCAATCGGTGAGAGCGAAACAGGCTTGTAACTCCTGCTCCGCTTCCTTAGTCCATCTTTTTACAGTCCTTAATACAGGTTTAGCTGTTTTTAGTTTCTGCCTGCAGGTCGGTATCAGATGAACTAAGCAGTGATCAGAGAGTCCTAGAGCTGCCCGTGGGACAGAGTGATATGCATCCTTTACTGTAGTGTAGCAGTGATCCAGTGTGTTACTGTCTCTGGTGGGACATGTAACATGCTGTCTGTATTTAGGCAATTCACGTGAGAGAATCGCTTTATTAAAGTAATGTATTCTAATACAACTTACGTTATTTATAAAAAAAAAAAATAAATAAACGATTGACTTTAAAGTTAAAACTAAACATATTTTAGCTTTCTTTAAATTTTCCATTTTTGTTATTGCAAGAATTTATATTTTCTAATATACCAACACTTGTTTTTTTTACTGTAGTTGTGTTTTCTATGAGGTATTTATAATACATTTATAAATAATTGACTTTAAAGTTAAAACTAAACATATTTGGCTTCCTTTAAATGTCCATTTTTTATTGCAAGAATTCATATTTTCTAATATACCACACACAGCTTTGTTCCCAGCTTTGGTACAGCTATGATCTCAGCTATTCTTAAGGTTATATTATTGTTAGATGCCAATCAACCTACCATGCATGTCTTTGGACCGGGGGAGGAAACCGGAGTACCCGGAGGAAACCCCCGAGGCACAGGGAGAACATGCAAACTCCACACACACAAAGCGGAGGCGGGAATCGAACCCCCAACCCCGGAGGTGTGAGGCGAACGTGGTAACGACTAAACCATCGTGCCCCGCGGCTGCGGCTCAGTTAATGTTAAACTCCATTAAGTAGGGGATTTTATTCACTTTAAATAAAGCAATTCTCTTTAATGTAGTTGTTGCAGACTCATTAATAAATTAGTTGCGGCAAAAATGCTGATTACCTGCTATATCTGCTATATTACCTGCTGAATCTGCTATATTAGCGATTAAAATATTACTTATCTATTTAACGTTAGCTTGTTTACAATAGCTTGTTGCATAGTGCACTGCAACTTACAGGCCAAAGCCGTCGAGAAAAACTTTGAAAATAACCATAATGACGCAGTCTCCATGCTACAATAATAATGATAAAAGCAAAGTTTTTCACTGTGGGGACATATCGTTATAAGTACAATTAGACTGTATCATTTGTGTCCCCCTTCAAAAATTGCTCATGAGAAATTTTATATTTATTGTCCCCCCCTACTGTTAAATGAAATTTACACCCATGTCTATAGCTGGGTGTGGGCAGGAAGCCTGAACATGGCTGTGCTGGGTGTTCACTGTGCCCAGCTATGTGCCCATCTCACCTTGGAGGGCAGGATCCAGGAAGCTCAAAGTCAACTCAAAGCCCAGCAGGACAGTTTCTTCCCACAAGCCATCAGACTCCTTAATAACTGAACTGAACTGTACTGAGCACAACATACAGTACACATCATCTGTGTGGACTGCACAGACCTACACCACATACACACACTTCTAATATACATCTATAAACTTGTTTACATACTGCTTACATTCATCAAACTATTTACATGCTTACTATTTACAAACTGTTTACATGCTGTTTTGCACACTTTTTTACTTTTTTGCTCTTTGCACACACATAACATTTCTACATTTCAGTCATTTTGCTCATACTGTACAATATTTCAGTTGTTGCTGTTTTTGCACAATCTTATACACTATCTCAGGGACCTGCTGCTAAGAAACTTGTTCATTCTAGTATTACTGCACGCAATATTGTCTGAACTTACAGTATTTACATACAGTATTGATACTGGTCGGTCGGCTCTGTTTTTTGTTTACTGTCTTTTTTGTATTTTGTGTATTGTCTTGTAACCTTTTGTCTGCACTGTCTTTTGCCCTGCACTGTCTTGTCTGTCTTGTTTTGCACTGTCTTGTCTGTCTTGTTTGTATTGTCCTGCACTGTCTTGTCTGTCTTGTCTTGCACTTTTTGCACCAGGTTGCACAGTTGCACTTTATGTGGCTAGGACTACTTACTAAGTCCTAGCCCTGTCTTTGCTTTATGTAGCACCTTGATCCTGGAGAAACGTTGTCTCATTTCACTATGTACTGCAACAGCTATATATGGTTGAAATGACAATAAAAGGTTCTTGACTTGACTTGGCTTGACATCCTCAGAGACATCAGGTGTTTGTGTTGGGGTTTGTGCTGAAATGGCGCATGAAGCCTGTGCTTAATATTAATGAAAATTTTTTATTGCGATCTTAAATCTGAATCAGTATCACTGTATGTATAAGTTAGTGTGTTTAACTTGATTGTACACTTTTAACTCTTATTTAATTTGTCAAACAGTGAACAGAAGCCAAGTCCTAAAGAAGATAGTATCTATAGAAACTGGATCAGTACCATGCGTATGATCTGTGAAGACCTGAACCCTGATACAAAGGTCAGAACAAAGTTCCTCTCAAACAGTTTCACATATTTATATTTTATAAGTAGAAAGATTTTTATTGTTGTTCCTCTCTATAGCTTGTATACACTGGAATGAAATGTTGTTTCTCCATGACTATAGTGTAATATATAACAGTACACAAGACTACTTGGCTACTTGAGACTTGGCAGGTACCAGATGATTTTATCCACCTGAATCTGCTTACCCCTATTGGATACCGACATATGTCAGAACCATGTACAACTGGTAAAGGGGGTGGTCTTGCTGTCATTTTTCGTGCGTCATTAACTGTCTCTAAATTGGTTTTTCACAATACCACGACATTTGAGTACATGGTGATGAAGCTTGGTACCAAACGTCCCATTGTACTTATATTAATTTACAGACCACCTAAACAACAAAGTGATTTTTTCTCAGAACTCAGTGAACTACTAACCCAAGCATGTGCTGTGTCGTCCCAAGTTATTCTTCTTGGTGATTTCAACATTCATGTTGATACTGCTTGCTCCACTGCTACTCAGCTAAATGTTGTCTTTGATTGTTTTGACCTTATCCAGCATGTTAATTTTCCAACTCATACTCATGGTCACACGCTTGATCTTGTTTGTACATCTGGTCTGAATAATATCTCTGTTGACAGTTTAGCTACCCCTCTTTCTGACCATAGACTCATTTCCTTTGATTTTACATTTATCTGTCCAGTCAACCACATCAAAAATCTAACCATACGTTATCGTCATTTAAATACTGTTGACACTAGCTCCTTTTGTCATTCTGTTGCCTCCTCTACTCTTTCTGATGTGATCAATTTAACTTGCCCATCAATGATTTATGACGAGTATTGCTGTTCTGTTGAAAAATTGTTGGATGAGTTTGCCCCAGCTAAGATTATGTATGTCCCTTTGTCCCATTCCTCCCCGTGGTTCAATGCAGAGATTCGAGGTTTGAAGGTCAAATGTAGACAACATGAACGTCTCTTCAGGAAAACTGGTTCAACTGGACATTTTCTTATATTTGCCGAATGTCTTCAGCAGTATAAATTGGCCTTAAATACAGCCCGCTCTTCCCATATCTCCAGCATCATTAACAAAGCAAGCAATAGGCCCAAAATGTTATTTAGCACAATTAATAAACTGATTCAAGCACCAAAGCATAGCCTTAGTGACTCTGAATCCATGGTTATGTGCTGCTCTTTCCTGAACCATTTCCAGGGTAAGCTAGATACTCTGTATGCGACATTTGGTGAGGAACCAACTACTGATGAGCATATGAAATCTCAATCTAATAATTCTATGACAACCCTAGCCTTAACCAATTCCTCATTAATCACTGAGTTAATACAAAAATCTAACTCCTCATCATGTACTCTTGATCCTGCACCTACTTTCCTGCTAAAAGACTGTACATCGGCAATTTCTGCCCCCATCTCCCACCTTATTAATATGTCATTTATCTCCTCTACTGTACCTGTGTCACTTAAGACTGCTGCTGTTACTCCCATACTCAAAAAGACTAATCTGGACCCGGCAGACTTATCCAACTACCGCCCTATTTCCAACCTTCCATTTGTATCAAAGATTATGGAAAAGGCTGTGGCCTCTCAGCTGCAGTCATTCCTAGCTGGTAACAACCTCTTTGATATTTTTCAATCTGGTTTCCGCCAATAGCATAGCACGGAGACCGCGCTAGTAAAGGTTGTTAATGATCTTTTACTCACTGGAGACTCAGGTAGTCTCTCTATACTTCTGTTATTAGACCTCAGCTCTGCCTTTGATACTGTCTGTCATAAGATATTACTTTCCCGCTTAGCGGAATTTGGCATATCAGGCTCTGCACTATCCTGGTTTTCTTCTTATCTCACGGGCAGGCAATATCACATCTCCATACACAATTCCAAATCTCCTACTGTCTTACTTAAACATGGTGTCCCACAGGGCTCTGTTCTTGGTCCACTTCTATTCATTCTGTACATTCAGCCGCTTGGTAACATCATTCGTCGACATGGTTTTAGCTATCATTGTTATGCTGATGATATTCAGTTATACACTACCTGTCAACCAGTTTCTGTTAATGTAAAATCCACACTTTCCTCTTGTGTTAGCAAGTTAAAACTATGGCTACACTCAAATTTTCTTAGCCTGAATCTGGGTAAAACCGACATTCTGATAACTGGTCCTCCATCTCTAATAAAAAACAACTCTGTGGACTTTAGTCTTGATCTGGATGCTACTACGATTTTCCCCTCAGCTACCGTTAGAAATTTAGGTATCATATTCGACCCCTCACTATCCTTTGATGTACATATTCGCAGCCTCTCCAAAACGTCTTTTTTTCATCTACAACGCATTGTCAAACTGCGACCTTTTATCTGCAGAAATGATGCCGAAACATTAGTACATGCTCTGATTACGTCCCGTCTCGATTACTGCAATTCACTCTTCTCTGGTTTATCAGCTCACTCTATCTCATGTTTACAGTACATACAAAACTCGGCTGCCAGAATGTTAACATCACCCCTATATTATTTGATCTTCACTGGCTGCCAGTCTCATCACGCATAAAATATAAAATCATACTGCTCACTTATAAGGCACTAAATGCTCTTTCCCCCCCCTATCTTTCCGATCTTCTCTCATCCTATGTACCTTCACGATCACTTCAGTCTTCAAATTCTGAACTTCTTTGTATTCCTAGGTACCGTTTATCCTCTGCAGGTGGCAGATCCTTTTCTGTCATTGCTCCAACACTATGGAACTCCCTACCCATTGCACTCAGAACCATCACCACTTTGTCTGAATTTAAATCAAGGCTTAAGACCCACCTTTTCAACCTTCACTACCAGTAAATGGATATATATTAGGAGTCCTTAATTTTTCTGAAATGTGGTGTATGTACTGTGTACTATGTAGAGTCCTATCTCTTGTACTGTATGTTTTTGTGTTTAATCCTGTCTTCTGTTATTATCTCATGCAGCTGCATGTGATCTTTCGTTCTGGGCAAATGTCCGACGTATATGTACTGTATGTATATGTATGAACCTTCGTCCTGGGCAAATGCCCGACGTATATGTATGTTACCTTGTAAAGCGTCCTTGAGCTTGGGAAAGGCGCTATATAAATTAAATTAAACATATTACTACATAAAGTGCAAACTATTCAGTAGTGTAGCAGAAATAAGTGTGCATGTGTAAGTGTACAAGCAGCTTGATCAATAATTATTTTAGCAAATCATCCAACAACCTTTTTCAAATTTCATTTTACTACTGAACTCAAATTCAAAGAAAAAAAAAATCCATTGATTAGTGTCATTGTACAGATTTCCACTGTAACACCAGATGTATGCCTGTGACAGTCTGCTCATGCACATGAGATGAAAATCTGTTGGTGCATTGCTATCAGGTCATTGTGGTGGTGATAGTGAAATTTCCCTTTCTTTACTTTCTTCAGGCCA